>NC_065919.1:22374338-22604338 GCF_024586455.1 Bactrocera neohumeralis
CGAGATTCGCACGCCGCGCTGCGAAAGAGACCAAAACAAAAGCCGATGATAACGGCAGCAGTGATAGCAACAACAACAACTGCAAAGCAATTAATAACCCACTTAAAAATTAAAGTAATTAAAATAAAATTTCAACAATGGCCACTGTCATCGATACGAACACGCCAGACAAGCGGTAGCCAAAGCACAACCAGCTTATACATTTGTAAGCAGAAATGACATACAAGTATAGTATGTATGAGGAAGCACACCAACAAATATAGCATATTTATTGCTATTGAATAAATATAAACAAAATTGTGCTAAAATTAAAAATTTAATTATGCATACATATGTATATATCGTGTATATTTATATATTTAATAAAAACAAAAAGCAATGAAGCCACACAAAGCGGCAACAACAAAAATATTAGAAGACTTTTATACAAGCTGAATTGTTAAATGCCGACGGCAAACAGGAGTTTCATCAAAATCTAATTTTTCTTCAAAATTATTAATATACCGTAATAGTCAGCATTGGACACCTCTTCTAACTCTTTTTTTTATTAAGACAAGCAATTTCTGTATGGCTTCCTTAGTATGGTCTGCAGCCTTTCAAAAATGGTTAGTCAATCTGGTCAATCTCTGTAGACCAGTTCGGTCCTTTGCGATACCAAATGGAGTTTAGTGACTAGGTCCAAGAGTAGTATTTTAACAGACTCTGCGGACACACTATCGATACCTCCTCCAGTGTATCATACCGTGGGGATCCCAGATGCTTACAGCGTAAACCGTAAATGCGCCCTGCTCGGCTTTAAGCGTCCATGCTACGGGCAACCTTAGGCGCAAGACCGAAATAATTTGATTAGTTCTTTCAAGTATAGGGTCTAAAAAAGTGATAGACAAAAACATGGTTAAGCAAAAGAATCCTCACTTGTTAATAGCTTGATTAATAATAAAATAATAAAATTGATATAATTTTCAGTTCACTTTGCAAACTTCCTACACTCAATAATCTTCAAGCTTCTTCTCCTTTACTGGCGTAGAAACCGCTTACGCAGTTATAGTCGAGTTAACAACAGCGCGCTAGTCGTTTCTTCTCTTTGCAATGTGGTGTGGATTGGAGATTTTAAGCGAAGCCAGGTCCTTCTCCACCTGGTCTTTCCAACGGAGTGGAGGTCTTCTTCTTCTTCTTCTGCTTCCCCCGGCGGCTATTAATTAATTGTTTTACCATACCTTCTAAAACTTCTTACTGGTACAGGCCTGGTTCTGAAAGGCCTTTACAGGAGACTCCCCAACCAAACGTTACAACAGCCAGATGGAGACCTCGTTGAACCCTTAGAATAAAGTTTTTGCGTAGTTTTGTGGTTTTCCTTAGAAAAACTTCTTCAATAGGGAATCAAATGCTACTGAAAAAGCCGCTTGCATCTGTCTTCAAGCGCGCTGTCAGTATATGACCACCACGAATAAGTCTATACATTGATCTCGTCGAATATCCATAGCCTTTGACATAATTTCAAGTTATCTAAGGGAAACTTTGCGAATGCATTTGACAGAAAAAGTTCTTAATGTGTCATTCATACTCATTCTCGCATAAAGGAACTTCGATGGCTGATCCTCAATATTCAAGATGGGGACCGCACTTGGACTGCTGTATGCAGTACTTTGTGAAGCCATAAAAATATAACTCGTGTCTCCTATCTTGAAGGAGGTGTTGAGATGCTTCTATCTCGTCTTCTTCCACAATTTGTTGTTAGTTCAGCAGAAATATAGTTTTGCCTCGACATATTTATTTGAAATCCGGGTGACTATCTGCCCGTCCGTTTATCCGTGCAAACGATATCTTAAGTAAAAATTGAGATATTTTAATGAAACTACCTGCATACATATGTTCCTTAGGGAGTCGGTATTGCAAATCGGCGTAATCAGTTCACTGATACGCCCACAATAAACAATTAAAATGTCGAACGAAGCGCTAAATTAAGCCACAAAACTGTAATAAGGTATAGTGGGAGAGACTTGTGGGCTAACACTTTTTAAGTGAGCGTGGCCTCAACTCTAAATGGTTAAAGGTACATATCTTTCAAACCACGTCCACACCATACAATGATTATATTGAAAACTGTGCGCTGCCTCGCTGCATAAGTGCACCACAAGCATCTTACGCCCAAAAATTGTCGAAACCCGACTATTGTTTTTCAAGGATCCAGGCACCAAATATGTGAACATATCGGTCAAATTGTGAGGTCTACCATTGAAGTGCGTGGAGAATATTTTCTTGATGACAACATGCCAAAAATGGGTAAAATGAAGTCAATACACCCAAAACACCTTATATACAAATTTTCGAACATCCGGTTGACTTTTTACCGCAACTATCGTTTAATATGTAGGAAATCTTAATGAAATTCAGAACGAGCCTATTGCTAATAACAGCGTATCCTCTCGGCTAAAGTGGATGCAATCACGGCAATGCTTCCTCCAGTCCCCATATACTAAATAAACGGATTTTCAAACATTGGAATCTGTTAGGTTTCCTAACGAAGTTCAAAGTGCTTAAAGTCGGGTTAAAACATTCCCTAGACCCATATACCATGTACATATAAGAAAATTTATAAGAATTATGTAAGAGTTTTAAACATTCGGTTATCTTTGCGTAGACCGGTTAGACAAGGTTCAAAATAATTTTCTGTTTGTTCTTCAAAAATTATAAAATTATTCCGATCGCCAATACAGGGTGATCATGGCAACTGCATATTCCATATTCTCAGCCGTCAAATGTAAACTTGTCGTGGTAATAAATTTAAAATTATTTCTTTATTTTCTTAATGCATTCCTCAACATTTAGCTGTTGCGTTCGCTGTGCGCTTATCAGCAAAGTTCACATCTCCGCTGAGAATACTCAGTCGCCTATACGAAAGTGTGTATGTATGTAAGCGTACGTGTATTTTGCGATGTTGTCATTGATGCTAATGTTAGCTTTTTACTGCTGCAATTTTATTTTGCCTTTGTTGTTGCCATGAGCGTTGTTGTTGTAAATTCTTATTAAACTGCGTCAGTCGAACGGTTTCTATGGAAATGTATTTGTGAATGTGTGCATTTGTTAGTGCATCGCCATGTGCCACCTTCATGGTGTCGGTCACAATGCCTTCTCGCAACCGACACTCATCGTAATTCCTCTCAACACAGTGAGAATTTACATACTTACTTATGTGAGTATGCAAATGTCCCAGTTGGAATTTGGTGCCATTTAAATTTATGTACTAATCTAAATGTGCCAAGTTTTGCCGAATAATGAAAGCAAAGGTCTTTATGACTGCGTTTCAATGTCTTTTCGAAAGGATTATCTTCTCGAAAATTTAACGAAATATTGTAGTTCTCAAATCGCTGAAGAATGGGTCAAAACGACATATTGACCGATAGATGCGGTATAAAGTCATTATGAATTTCGAAAATCTTCATATTAGGTATATGCGGGCTATAGGAAGTATTGACCCGATTCAACTCATTTCTAGCACACAGATATTCTACTATCAGGAAAGGTTGCTCTCTGAATTCCAATACATTTTGACCGATATTTTTGGTCAAAAGTCAACCATAGGAAAGCGATTATAGCCGAGTTAATAACAGCGCGCCAGTCTCTTCTTCTTTCGCTACGTGGCGCCAATTCCAATACATGGTCCTTGAACGGAGTGTAGGTCTTCCTCTACCTCTGCTTCCCCCGGCACGCCGTCGATATTTTTGGTCAAAAGTCAATTCGCTGAACTATGCCAATGTCGTCGTATGTCTCGTACAGCTCATCGTTCCATATATATTCGGTAATGCGCAAAACCATTCTTTCGCTGAACTTTTCTCTCGAAAACTCGCAACGTCGACTCATCAGTTGATGTCATCGTCCAAGCCTTGCGCCATATAGCAGGACGGCTAAAATTGCCTATTCAGTCACACCTGTTGGCAAATGTTATTCGGTAATTAAGGGTTTGAAAAGGTTTGGTTCGATTTAGGGAATTTTTGTCTAAAATGGCACACCTCAAATGCACTATTCGTGCAAAGTTTTTTCCTGAGATATTAATTCATTCCTGATTTGTATACTGAAAAGTAAAAATTTCAAATGAATTTAAAATTGTGTTATATGGGCTGTAGGCGTGGTTGTAGTCCGGTTTCACTAATTTTTACAGTGTAACATGGGAATATACGCAGAATCTCATGTACCAAATTTAGTTGAAATAGTTCGAGAGAGTCTCGAGATATGTGTTTTCCCCTTAAAGTTGGCAAATGCCACGCCCATCGTCAAATTTTGACCCCAACTCCATTAAAAGTCTGTCATACCATCTCGGAGGTGAAATTTAGTGTCTCTTTTGTATTTAGTTACTGATTTACTGCGCTTTTAGTCGTTTTTAACAGTACCGTTATATGGGAAATGTGCGTGATTATCATCCGATTTCATCCATTTTCACACTGTCGTTGGGTGTGCTAAGCGAATTTGGTTGTTGTAGGCTTAGACGTTTAGAAGATATGTACATTAGACTTATTAGAGGGCGGCGTCAGTCCTATTTTTTCAAAACAATTTCGCTCACAGATGCCCTTTTCTACTGCGAACCTGTACCAAATAAAGTTTTATATTCGAAACAGAGAGTTTTACGAAAAACTCATAAGAGACCATTGCGTAAAGCGATGCGGGGATTCGAGTTCTTCTTATTGATAATAAGAAGAAAAGTAGAAAACTGTAAGACGCATGACCTTCTCGTCACAATTAAGAGCTCATACTTGGGGAGATTTTCTTAGAAGTTCTATCAAACAATTTTTTACTACTTACCAAACAAAAAGAAAATATTAGTTTTTTAATCCCCTTTTTACTATTCAGTAAGCATACAAGGTGTGTTCCAAAGTAAACAGGACTTTCTGAATCCAGCGCCCCCCGGTGGTGCCATCTATATGTTGACTGGCGCGTTACAATCTGCTATCTTTATCGATTGTCCAGTGAGAATTTCATGTCATTTCATTAAATGGAAGTGAAGTTATTGTGTTTTAAGTGTCAGTATGTTTGTGTTATCGGTGCGAAAATGAGCTTCGAACAAAGAGCCAACATTAAATTTTGTTTTCAAATTGGTAAAACTTTTACCGAAACGTTTCAATTGATGAAACAAGTTTATGGCGATGATTGCCTATTCTGTAACAGAGCGCACAAGTGGTTTCAACGTTTTCAAAGTGGTCATGAGGACATAAATGATATCAAAATATAACCAATCAAAATCCGTGATCGCGGACATTCCACACCGGATTTGACGAAAAACTTGGGCTTAAGAAAGGTGTGTGTACACGATTTGTTCATGACGACCAAAAATTTCTAAATCCAACATTCGAAGGACGATTATTTGCCAAAAATCACATTTTAATAAGTCGTAAATAGAAAACTGTACCGTGCGACCTTCCTTTTCGGAAAAATGCGTCACAATTAAGAGCTCATACTTTGGAGACTTTAGAGGCGTATTGGCGGCCATACCAAACAAAAATAAAATATTGTTTTTTTTGAAAAACAAATAAATTGATGTTGCCGAAAAAAACATTTGTTTTTTAATTCGTGTTTACTTTGGAAAACACTTTGTATGCATCCAATCTCCCACATTTTCCGACAGGGATGTCGTGTTGATTATAAGTACACACACATGCAAACATTTGCTCATCATCGTTTATTAGCATTCCGTGTAATTCACCTACATCAACTGATTACGTCAACTTCAGAAACACAGCTTTATTAGTTTCAGTGCTGAAGGGTAAAACATTATTCGGTTTCTATGTCGCAAAATACAAAAGCAAAAGCACTTGATTTCTAAGAAAACGAAGATGTACTATATGTATGTAGGTATATTTAGAACCTAATCAGCTGACTTTCTTTTTCGATGGTAAAATTTTTGAATTCATACAAACAGATTGAACTGGCAACATTATTAAAGATTTATTAATTAATTATCATAAATTTCTTCTGGTCAATACTTTTCGGTGAAAAGCAGTGAAGTTGAAAATTTAAGCTCACCAAAAGTGGTTGATAGCAAAATATTATTTTTTAAAGGTTTGAAATACAGAATATGATGACTCTTTTGATGACTTCAAACCTACACCTAAACAGAAAAATAACGTAACATCACTTTTCATAAGCTTACAGACGAAAGAAAATCGATATAATAAAAATCACTCATATTGAAACAAAATTGGAGTTCTGGTTATACTTGTATAATGGTTATATCTGACAGCGGAAGCTAGCAATTTTGTGCTACATATACATACATACATATGTATGTAATATAAGGTTGTCAAATGTCTCCCTTCCACTTTTTTGCTCTTTATTCAATACTTTATAAAACGTGTTACAGTGATCGGATTTGGTTCAAATATACGCCGTTTCGTTCAGAAATCTGTTTCCATCTAGCAGGCAACTTCATAATACCATCCTCGTAGAAGCCCCCCTCCATATTTGCGAAGAACTCGGACAACCACTTTTCACAAGCCTCTTTTGAGTTCAACTTTACACCAACAAGGGCGTTCGCCATGGACAGGAACAGGTGGTAATCACTTGGCGCTATGTTCGGGCTACATATATGCGATAAAACCTTCCATCCGAGCTCCCGTAGCTTCTGACGAATCATCAACGCTGTGTGTGGTCTGGCGTTGTCCTGGTGGAACACTACACCCTTCCTGTTGGCCAATTCTGGACGCTTCTGGTCGATCGCCTGCTTCAAGCGGTCCAGTTGTTCGCAGTAGATGGTAGAATTAAGCGACGCTTCCTTCTGGTTGTTACAAACTTCATGGCAAACTTAATACAAGTATACCCTATTCAGGGTATAAAAAGTAAAATGCTTCAGAGTTTATTATAGAGTAGTTATGGTCTCAGATATGTTGGTTACCCATAGAGGCTTTTTCGGCATATGAGAGGTCAAGTAATATCTTGAACCAGTACTTTTGAGTTAATAAAATCGCATTACTTTCAAATCGTTTGGTACTTCCAAGTATCTTCCTGGAGATCTATTGAATATACATACATAGATGCGATGTCACTATCGTCAGAGAAATTTACGATTGTTTAGTATCTCAACAGATTGCTGGAGTCATATCTGGCATGAAATTTGTAGCGCAGCAGTGTTTGACGTTGTTAATTGCGATTTGAAAGAGTTTCTGCATCATTTCGTAACAGCGCCAAAAGCTTCTCTGAATCATGTCAGACTGTGTTGTTCCGTAAGAGTTTTCGAAAGCTGGATTAACTTCTTCGTTTTTATTGGCGTAGACACCGTTTACGCGGTTATATCCGAGTTTACAACAGTACGCCAGTCGTTCTTCCTTTTCGCTGCTTGACGTCAATTGGAGATTCCAAGTGAAGCCAGGCCCTTCTTCACCTGGTCTTTCCAACGGAGTGGAGGTCCTCTTCTTCCTCTGCTTCGCCCGGCGGGTACTGTATTGAATACTTTCAGAGCTGTCTTTTAATTCGCTGAACTGTGCAAAGTCGTTATATATTTCATATAGCTTCATCGAATGCGATATTCGCCGTGACCAATGCGCAAAGGGGCATACATCTTCTGCAGAACCTTTCCCTCGAAAACTCGTAACGCGGACTCATGAGATATTGTCATCGTCCATTCCTCTGCACCATATAGCAGGTCGGGAATGATGAGTGACTTGTAGAATTTAGTCTTTGTTCGTCGAGAGATGACTTCCAATTTCCTACTCAGTCCGAAGTAGTACCTGCTGGCAAGAGTTATTCTGCGTTGGATTTCGTGGTTTTCATTGTCGTTGATGTCAATACATGTTCCAAGATAGACGAAATTATCTACGATTTCGAAGCTATGACTGTCAAACAGTGACGTGGGAGCCAAGTCGCGAGTACAACTTTTTGCTTCATGACAGAAGACAGGAATATTTCGTCTTGCTCTCGTTCAGTACCAGACATGGATCAACTGGTACACACCAAAAGCACAGGGATAGTCGAAACAGTGGAGTTCACCAGCAGCTCCGCTTTTTTCTTACTTTTTTGCCACCAGGACCTTGATTTGCCTCACAAGCTCCTTCATCACTTGTTTTAGACACGACAGGGATGTTGATGGCATGCTATTAAATTCAAATTACATTATTTTGACAACATGTATTTTATGAAGTTGGGAACACACTGTTAATTGTCATCAACAAACCTCATACATATTTAGCTGCTAAATTGTCTCATAACCCTAAATAACATGTACAAAAAAGCCAACACGAAATGCAGTCCCCCGACACATACTATTTATATTGAATGTATGATTAAGTTATCAACATGCCACCATCAATACGCTACAACAACAATAAACAATGGTAGCAGCCACTTTTTCACGCTAAAAACTGTGTGTGTCCTTGACCGACAAAAACTCCAAATTGAATTCCTGATTAATGATCGAAGTCGAGCACCAATTGGCGCACAGAGCGCGCGCACCGGCACCCACTTACATAACACCATACACATATACATACATACAACATGTACGCTGAGCCGTGCTCTTTCACAACAACATACAAACAAAAACGAAAACGAAAAAGCACAAAATTACTGTAAATACTTAGAATAGCGATTGAGTTGAGAAAAGTTGGCGGCGAATGCGTTGCAACGAGTGGTTGGTTGGTTGTTGCAACCAAGCGCCAAACACCAATAAATATAGGTCAGTTTCCAGTTTGCCGGCCGGAGGTATTAATAGACACATTTTTTATACATAAATAAACAAATACATAAGTATGCTTGTATGGAGGAGGGTGTGCGTGTGACTTTTCGGTTATGTGTACCCTTAGGTCTATTTCCACAGCACTATGTAAATGACTTTGATTTATGCATGTAAATGTTTAACCCTCTCGCAGCTTAACGGAAAAAAGAAAAAAAGGGTTACACATGCTCTTTATTGGTCTCCAGCTGCGGGCGCTTTTGATTGATGAAAATATAAAGATAAAGAAAATGTTAACGCTCTGGATATTACTGGAGAATTCGAATCCGAGAAAATGGTGTAAAGGAAGGACTAAAAGCAGCAGTCTTCAGCAGCAGAAAGCTAACATTCTCAGGACCCCCGAAGTACTACTCTTTTTCGCATTTCCATTGCCGAAAATATTTTTTTCAAATAGTTGCAATCGAAAAAAGTCTTCATCCATGTCTTTAAGAATTGTATCTCAAAGACCTGTGTAAAATTTCATGAAGATCGGTTCAGTTGTTCTCGAGAAATCTTACAACCGACTTCAAAAACTCAGTTTCGAGAAAACCGCTTTCAAAGACTTAGCCTAGCTTCCCTCGGACGCACAAATTCTCAAGACTCTATCTTCGAAACTATTACTCAGATCAACTTTAAAATTTAGAACAATATTCTAGAGGTGTTGTAGAATTTAATAAGAGAACAGAAAAAATTCCATTTTTTGAAACCCGTAAACCCGTAAACCCATATAACCCCTAATGTTGCATTCGACTCTGATTTTGAAACATTTGTTGTTATAAAACAGCACAAAGAGGTTACTACTAATGCCACTTCACACATTTTTTTTTAGTATTTAGTAATCTCTCTCACATGGCGGGTCGGTTTTGATATGAAGAATGAATGAAGAGAGAACTAAAAATGCAAACCTCTGTAATTCAAACAGGAATGACGTGGTATACTTAGACTTAAACTAAAACTTTTAAAATATCGCCTCATTGCAACACGGCGGTCACTTTCTTCACTTTCTGTGTGTACTCGGCATTGGCATTTTCTTCTTTATTGGCGTAGACATGGCTTACGCGATTACAGCCGAGTTTACCACACTGCGCTAATCGACCTTCCTTTTCGCAGTTTGACGCCAAGTGGAGATTCCAAGTGTAGCCAGGTTCTTCTCCACCTGGTCTTTCCAACGAAGTGGAGATCTTCCTCTTCCTCTGCTTCCCCCGGCGGGTACTGCGTTGAATACTTTCTGAGTTCGAGTGTTTTCGTCCATTTGGACGACATGATTTAGCCAGCGTAGCTGTTGTCCCTTAATTCCCAGAACTATGTCTCTGTCGTTGGTTATCTCGTACAGCTCATCGTTCCACCGTTGCCAATGCGCAAAGGACCATAAATCTTCCGCGAAACCTTTCTCTCGAAAACTAGTAACTTCGAAACATCAGATGTTGTCATCATCCATGGCTCTGCGCCATATAACAGGATGGGAATAATGAGTGACTTATAGAGTTTGGTTCTTGTTCGTCGAGAGAGGACGTTACGAGAATACAGAATCATCGTTGGAATTTGGTATTTGTCCGATAATACTATTTATCTTGAAGAGATCTAAAAGATTCTATAATAATTTCAGAATGACTTAATAATTTTTGAGATACTTACTTTTTCTAACAAATACTCTTTTTTATATTTTACCATTCTTTTAGACTTTACTTGGGTGTGCGTTGGTCCGAATCCTCCCTGTTGGCCTGGTTAAGAGAGATTATTGTAGGTTTTTGAGATATCAATCAAAAGTTCGTTTTTATTGAGAATTTTTTTGTTTCCTTTTTATTTAAAAATCTTCTCGATGGCAGAAACAGCTGCCGGTAGTCTTTTACGAAAAAAATCGGTGAGATTAGCTCTAATTCAAAAATACTACGTTCTCTGAGCTCAATACCAATACTACCACCCAGAAAGATCTAAAAAATATTGAAGAAAGATTTCAAATTTTATATATAACTTTGATATGCAATAAAAAATCTGTTTACTAATGGGTTAACTCACAACTCAGTTGAAATCTCTTACGCTACTAAGTATCTAGACTTAATAACTGGCTTCATATGAAATATTCGTTAACCGCAATAGTACATTACACGTGTTTCTACAGAAATATTTGTGTGGCAATAAGTACTCAGTATACCAGTAAACTCAATGTGCCGCAAGCAAACAACACAAGCACTGGGACGACATTAGCGTGTACTTCGGCGGCTGGATGACCGGCCTCCAAAAACAAAAAGAGCAAAGCAATAAAACGTGCGAACCCGCGTTGACTGAGAGCGGAAGTGGCAGGGAGTTTTGAGGAGGGAGATGCTAAGCACATTGCCAGACGGTGTGAAATATGTGAAATGCCGTCGAACGTTCCTGAGGCCATTTGAGTGGTCAGTACTGGTATAGCAACATACGAGTAAGTGCTGCGCCGACGCGTGCCAAAATAATTAGCATGAAACAAAGCTACAAACGGTGGGGAACTATTAAAGACAAGAACAGCATTAAAAACTGGCAGACAGACAGCGACGAACATTTACATCAGAAGAGGCTAAGCAATGTTTTCCGTCAAATTAGTGGTTTTACGGGTGTTACGTCCTAACCGCATGTTTGTTGGATTTAGTGAGAAACATTTCCAGAAAATCAAGTACCACAGAACAGTAAGAGCGATGAACTAAATTATATTGATCTACTTAAAAATGGTTTAAAAAAACCTTAAAAAAAAGTTCTTCGAAAGAGCTTTAATGCGTCCTAAAGCGAAATCTATGACTCGCAACTAAAATATTGGCAACCAGACATAAAGCATGCACTAACCTATTTCCAAATAAAAATAAAAACAAGTACAATTGTGTCATGTTGTTGTTGTTGTTATTGCTGCTGTCGGACGCACAAGCCATAGTAACACAAGCGTCGACTATTAAAAAAATAAATAAATGAGCCAACTCTGTGGAACACAGAAATAACAATAGAACCAATTATTTCGATGTACATACATATATATATATACATATATATGTATGTATGCGTGTATGTTTGTATTTCAATGCTGGCAAATTAATGCAACAAGCTGTGGTGGGGCTTGTTTCGCGGCAACGACGAATGTTTGCTTGTCGAATTACGGCCACCGCCACCGCCAACCAAGTGGGTTGACCGGCTGCCAGGCGCGGCAAAGCGGCGTCGATGTGAGCGTCGCTAATGTTTAGAATGCTGAAAATGGCACATGGCCCAAATGGCAGTGAACCCTTTTTTCCGTTTTTGTTTTGCTTTGCATTTTCTAATCAAACACGAATAATAAAATAAATACAAATCAAAATAAAATAAGGCAATAAAGCCGCGACTTTAGAAACACCGAGCGTTGATAGCCCTTTAGCGTCGGCTCGTGACAAGGGCCATTAAAATGTGATAAGCAGACTTGCATATACATACATACATATGTACTTGTATGTTATGTATTACTTATGTAAATATAACCATATAGTATATGATGTGGTGCTAAGTTTAACTAATTGCACACTTTACACTTGTTGTGTAACTTTCAGGGAAAATAAATTCAGATGTCAAAACGGTGAAATGCATGATTATGCAATCTTTTCACATCATATAAGTAAATAATTGGTGTGGCCCTTATATCAGAGCAAATATACATATAAAAATAAATAATACATAAAAACTACATATAAAGCATAAAAATCTGTACGCAAAAATATTTTATAACTAAAAAAGATTTTTAATGCTTGCAAAAAGTAATACAAATTTAAAAGGTTGCTAATTTTAATACAAGATATTATTTTAATACATGAGATATATATATTTTATAAATATCCGATGTCATTGTGGTCGACGTTACGAAAATACGACTTTTACACGAGCAATTGTGTTGCGCATACTTTTTGCCGTAGTTTTTTTTTATATTTATATTTCACTTTACATTTAACCCATTGTTTGCAACATAAAACTTTAATCCATTGTCAATCGTTTCTTTTCGTCATCCATTATAAGAGAGCCTTTGGCCACTTATCACATATATTAATCAGCTCTGTCAATTAAGAAATACTGTTTTATTTATTAAAACAAAGATATATCACCCAGCATTTTACTATCGTCTGAATCAATTTGTATGGCTTCGATCACATACATTTCACAATATCTTTTTAATTAAGTTTAGATTTTTTTACATCATACTCCATTTTCTAACACACTATTTATATTATATTATGTATATTTTTTGTACATATTTAAATTACACTACAAACTGAAATTTTATTTTTTTTCCAATATATTCAAAATGATTAATTTCAAAAATTCGTTCGCAAATGCGATTATATATTTCACATTTAAAGAGAGAACTGACGAATGCCGAAAAGTCCAGCAAACTGTTACGAATATGAACTCAATCAACTGATTTTACTGAAATTTGTAAACTAACGGCGCGGTTCCCTAGAGTCGTACAGATTTTAAGTGAACAATGCCTATAAACCAAGAGTTGCCATAAAATTTTGGAACAAAAGCTTGCCTCGTGTAATTTTAAACTGCTAACCATTTTAAATCGGATTCACATTTAAAACATATCAATTCAACTTTTGACTCTCAATTCGTATTCAGAAGCTAAGTTAGTTATAAACTCAAATTTGATTTTTTGAAAGACCTAATGTACTCCAGCTAAGTACTCATAAAAATGCTCAAAGACATTCACATACAAATGCATGTAGCTATAAGTATTTACTTTAAAACATACACTATTCAAATGTGATTTTATTACAAATTATATTATTCCTAATAATCACAGAAATAAGCTTATCTTATCTGGCGTATTGAGTCATCGAAAGTATATACACATACTTATCTGTATAATAAACACAAATCAAAAGAAAAAATGCAATATATTTATTTCTCGCTTTCATTAAGTAACAACAAAAAACGTTAGCTTCTGCTGCACCGAAGTTCGAATCTTCTTCTTTTTCTTTACTGGCGTAGACACCGCTTACGCGATTATAGCCGAGTTAACAACAGCGCGCCAGTCATTTCTTCTTTTCGCTACGTGGCGCCAATTGAAGTTTTCAAGCGAAGTCAGGTCCTTCTCCACCTGGTCTTTCTAACGGGGTGGAGATTTTCCTCTTCCTCTGTTTCCCCAAGCGGATACTGCGTCGAATACTTTCCGAGCTGGAGTGTTTTCGTTCATTTGGACAACATGACCTAGCCAGCGTAACCGCTATCTTTTAATTCGCTGAACTAAGTATGTCAATGTCGTCGTATATGAAATTTTCTACCTTCTTACAACAATCGGAGACTCAGCCAAGTGAATATTCGGTAAGGTTTTGACTGACCGTAAAGTGAAGTTGTTCGAGAAAGCATGAACTCTAAAGATATCAACTGGACGTCTACATCATATGATTCACGAATATTTGAGTATGAGAAAGCTATGTGCAAAATGGGTGTCGCGCGACCAGCTCCAAAGCGTGGAAAATCAGAACAGTCGGCTGGCAAGGTTATGGCGTCTGTATTTTGGAATGCGCATGAAATAATTTTTATTGACTACCTTGAGAAAGGAAGAACCATCAACAGCAACTATTACATAGTGTTATTGAACCGTTTGAAGACAAAATCTGGGAAAAACGGTCTCATTTGAAGAAAAAGAAAATGCTGTTTCACCAAGACAATGCACCGCGACACAAGTCTGTGAAAACGATGGAAAATTTCCTTGAATTGGACTTCGAATTGTTTCCTTATCCACCTTATTTTCCACATCTGGCCCCCGACGACTATTTCCTGTTCTCAGAACTCAAAAGAATGCTCGCTGGCAAAAAATTTTCGTCGAATGAAGATATGCTCGCCGAAACTGAGGTCTATTTTGAAGCAAAGTACACTTCGTACTAGAAAAATGGTATCGAAAAGTGGAAGAATCGCTGTAAGCAGTGTATCACCCTTCAGGGGAACCATGCTGAATAAAAAAAAAAAAAAAAACAATTTTGCCAAAAATATTTGTTTTGCTATGATAAACCGAGGACTTTTCAATTGACCTGTTATTAGCGCTATGGTCAGATGTGTTGTCTGACAGTCTTTTGGACCGAAGCTAAAACTGAGTTCATGCTTTTTACGTAGACGTGTCTTATTTGAGTGAAGTAACATACAGGTTTCTGCGGAAAGTAATAGGACTTAGTCGATTTAAAAATAATTATTGAACCAATCGTTACAATTCTCTAAAAACTTTCAAAATAGGCTCGATTTCAAGGCGATGTGAGTCGGGGCGTTGTAGTGGTGCAACTTCCAATCGACTGTGGACGCTGCCTTTGATGTCAAAAAAGACAATTTGGATTTGCTTATTCTTCCGTTCTTCACCAGCGACCTCTTCCCAGCCCGCCAAAAAAGCCTGGTGCCACCGAAACACACCACTTCTTGCTAAAGCAACATCTGGGTAAGCCTGCTTGATCATATCAAACGTCTCTGTCGCAGATTTACCGAGTTTCGGAGACAACTGACCAGCCACTCGTTCGTTAGCTAGGAACGTCCTCTACCGAATCCAGTCAGTCCAATTAGTTTCCGGACAAACCCTGTATAAAAAAATATATATAAATATAACGGTATAAGTATGTATATGTACTTACATAACCTAGATATACTATACTTGTATTTGTTGTTATGTTCTACTTGCCGTCAGCGTCGAAAATTAATCAATTAGTGAATGATTTCATTAAAAATTGTTGTTATTGCATTAGCGGGGTAAAGGTGTCGATTACCGACTACAATGTGACCGACACTTGTTTTTCCGACAGTTTATCAATCAGCTGTTTGCATGCTACCTACCGCAATGCAGCTATGTGATGTATGTGTAAAAATGTATATAAATATGTAAAACTAAATGTCAATGCATGTAAAATGTATATATGTAACGCAATATATATGTATATGGTGTATGTACATATGTACATACATATATAACAACCCATAAAATCCCACTAAAAATTTTTGAATGGCTTTCGGAGCGTCAATGGTATTTCGGTTTAAAAATGCCGGCACACAGACGCTTTCTTTCAATTTATGGCTGATATGTATAAAAATATATACATACATATGTATGTATATATGTAACTATAATGCGCTTAAATGTTAATTTGCCGAGGTCGTCTGGGGTCGTTTAAATTTTATTGTTGTTGATATTGTTTTTTTTTTTTTATTAATTTATTAGCGTTCTGCGTCAGCGTCACGCCCCTCCTCATGGCGGTCGGACAGACTCGAACGGACTTTGTGGTCGCTGCGGCCGGCAATATTTGACGTTGCGCTATATTTGAATATTTTAATGATCGTCGCGTTTTGCATATGTACATATTACCATTGCTGTTGTTGTTGTTGTCGCTGACGCTTTATTTATAATGATATGGCAGGCGAAAGAGGTGGTCTATTAGCATTTGCAAACCAGCGATTGTTTGTATACAATATGTATGTATGTATATGTGTGTATAAGCTCTTACGTATTTGTGTATGTGTGTAAGTGTAGCGCCGCCGCCCATTAAAACGCTGGCACGCGACTTTTCGATAATTCAATTTTATTAATTGCTTCACGTTTGTTTACATTTTATTGTTGTTTTTGCTGTTTCCCGTTATGATTTGTAGTTGTTTATGCTATTTTTGTACACACACACACACATATATATGTATATGTAGTACATGCAAGTGTAAATATTGGTGCGTTCATGTATGTATGTATGTATGTAAGTCAACCGCTCAGCTGTTGCTTCATTTGCCAGAACACATGTTTGTTTGTTTGTATGTATGTATGCATGTTTGTATTTCTATATGGTAGCATTAATAAACATGTCTGTTGTCTGCTCCTAACAGCATTGTGCTAATTGTTTATTTTCGTTATTCCATTTGGTTTTGTTCTCCATCCGCTGCCTCCTCGCTGCGGTAGTTATGTCATTTAATTCTTTGTCACGGCGCCTAATGGCATTAGTCATTAGTTGTGGTTGTTGTTGTGGTTGCACTTGTCCACACGCATACTTTTATTGTCGCGAGTCAGTTACACACGCACACACACGCACGCGCTCACATTGCAACTCTGTATGTTTGCATGATAAATACACCATTGTTGTTGTTGTTCTGTGATATTTTACTGCCATTGTTCTTGTTGTTGCTATTGTTGTCGTTTGGTGTTTTATTACCATTTTATGGCTCACGTTCGACCTTCGAGAGCAGCGCTGTCGGCGGCATGACTTTCCCCGGCGGCGCACAGCTGTCAGCGATTGGGCCTTTTTGTCAGTTCATTGCGACGACGCCGGTTAATTGTCTCGCTACACGAACTGCTTCAAGCAATTACATCAGTTTCTTCAATGAATTGTGAATTTCTTATCGAGCGCGCTAACTTCCGAAAGGAGATTGGTGAAGTGCATGCTGAATATAAGGAGATATTTATCACAGTGAAGTTTTTAAACAAGTTTTGGACTCAAAATGTGCTTAAAGTGAGCGCTCTCAAGCACTTTGGCAAGCTGTAGACTTAAAAGGGCTTTGGGTAATTAACCCATTAAGCGTCTCAGTTACGTTTACCGTCTGAAGATAAGTTCTATTACGCTTGGTCTTTACAGTGAAAAGCCTACCTTACTTTCTTTAGTACCAACAGAGAGTTTTTAACGAAAGTCATCTCTCCATGGATGATGTGACCTCGATAGCCTAGTCACCAGGCTTGAATACGCGTGATTACATACATACTTACAATGAATACCGCTGAAATCGTTCAGCCATAACTTAAACAAAAACCATCGTCTCTTCTTCTTCATTCTTAGCCGAGCTAAGGACAGCACGCTAGTCGTTTCCTCTTTTCACAATGTGGCGCCAATTGGAGATTCCAAGCGAAGCCACGTCCTCCTCCACCTGGTATTTCCAACGGAGTGGAGGTCTTCCTCTGCTTCCTCCGGCGGGTACTGCGTCGAATACTTTCAGAACTGGAATGTTTTCGTTCATTCGGACGACATGACCTAACTAGCGTGGCCGCTGTCTGATGGATGGAGTTATGTGTAGAAGTTCACGCAAGTGAGGAAAGTTCTCTGATTGCCATTCACTTGGGAGTGGCCAGAAACGATTCTTTTACATATGGCTCAAGCAGCTCACGCTTTCCGGTCTTAGACCAAGTATTCTCTGGGTAGCCAGAGAACACATCCATTTGAAGACGAACCAGCCCTTACCAGGGTTGTGCGATGGGTTTGGGACCCGCTACGTAAAAACGCCCCAATGAAAAGGTAGGTGCACTCCACTTGTCCACCATTTTGGTTCCCGGTCACAGGAACAATTTCGTCAACAAATAAAAAAGCAGACGAGTAGGCTAAGTCACGCGCCTCTCTAGACGCATGCGAGGCAGAGATGATACGGTAAGCGCTAGGACAGACCAAGCCGGAGCTCAATACAATTTGAACGAATAGCTCGGAATGCATAAAAACCTACAACCAAATGCTGGGAATTCGAGCTGGAAATCGTCTTTTCGGCACCATACTTTAATACGAAGCGACTTGGATTGCACTTTATCAAATTTCGAAGGAATGTATGGTGAAGAAGAAAATTGTATCTCAGTCACAAGTGGTACTATGTGATGCCTAAAGAAAAATATTATGGGAAAAATTTTTAGAAAAATACTAACAGTTGCTAAGACGATATACGTTCCTACGACAATCGGAAAGTATACGGATTTTATTCAGCCAGAAACTATCAACCCAGCAGTGTTCCTCAAAACTATTTGCGGAATGTTTTCTGCCGACTTATACATATATGTAATATTATCGACACAGGAAAGAATACAAAATTATTACGACATTTGCTTTGCTTCTTGTTTTTAATTAACCGAAGATTTGAGCTGTGTAAATCCTTTCGAAGTTACAGCCGATTGTACAATCAACACGAGCCTCACTCGGAACATTGATTCAGATGTGAGTTCTCGAACTGAAACTTCTTGGAACATCATCACGTTGAGAAAACGATGATTTGTTCTAAACACTACTTCTACTTTATTATAGACCCCTTAGAACTGTGTCTAAACCATCAAAGACCAGTCCGTAATCTCCTGCTGAAACAGCTGTTCTTTGTCTACAATTGCCTTGCCATATCTTCGCCGCTCATTCGTGCGCCAAACTGTCTGTCATTTCAGCGCTTTATTGTCTTCTATAGTTTCAGCATTGGCACGCGCTCTCAAATATGAATGGACTTGCCAACAGGCAGAGAATACGTAAATCTCAAGTGAGTGCTCAATGAAGAAAGAAACACCACGAGTACGTTAAGATGAAACGCTACAACAAAAAATAATTACAAAGTCGATCAACTGTTTAAGATGCAAGCTCACGTCAACCGATTTTTTATTGTCGGCGCGCAAACTCGCTCAATGGAAATTACAAAAAAATAAAAAAACACAACACGAATAAATAAATACAATAAATAAATACAAAAACAAAGCAAATCCGCCACTGTGCGGTGATTATCGATTATGATTATCGGCAGTGAAGACCAAGCTGCCGAGCGAGCGTTGAGGGCACGTCATTTGAAGAAGGCACGACGTCATAGTGACTGAAGTCGGCGAGAGAATGAGGACGATTGCGGCAGGCGCGATGAGAAGAGCGAAACGCAAACAGGCCTACAAAAACTAATTGAGGTAATAAAATAAAATTAAAAAATAAAAAAACAACAACAACAAATAACTAAAAACGAAAGTAAAAGCCACCACTGCGGGCAATCAAAGAGAGCACACTCACTCGGACACATAGCGAAGCCAGAACCGGCAAAGGTAACGCGGCAGCGGACAAGCATGCGGCGGCAACAAATACAACAATGTTATAATGGCAATAATTGTGTAGCGAAGAAAATTTATGGTCATGAAAAAAGCGACGAGACATGAAAATCGAATGTGAATGACACACAGCGGCGGGAGGGAGGTGAAGCCCACGGGGAGTGTGTGTGTGAGAGAGTATAATGGCAAAAAAGAAGCAACACATTGGCTTACAACAACAACAATCAAAATGTAAACAAATTGTAAATCATCATTAGTAACGGCACAATAAAAATAAACCCCAGCAGCGATGTCGAGCGCACAACAACAGCAACAAGGATTGTCATCGGTAGCGCGCAACCGAACGACAAGTGAGCCAACGCAACAAAAACAAAGCAATAATAACATGAAGATTTTAACAACAACCACTGAGTTCGATTAGCAGCGGCACAAGGTGCCACAACAACAACAGCGCTAGTCATTTTATTGGCATGTGGCAACGTCATGACCCACAATAACGTCAACGGCATCGTCTGCAATGACAGCGACATCATCGATATCATCGACTTTTGGGCATTAAACAACATCAACAGCTAACAGCGCTTAAATGATGGCGGACAGCGCGGGGAAGCAATAATAGCAACAACAGTTATGGCACTCCATTATCCCAGTGAACATTAAATTGATATCTGCTTAGCCTTTTTGAAAATTGTGATGCTTCGGTTGAGATACAGTTATTACTATTAAGATTTCAGATTCTGTTGTTCTTCAAGGCCCTACCGTATCTCCACCTCGAAGTTGGCAGATTTGGGTTGGTGGCTGTGAGCTGCATTATCTGATCTGGCTTGGATGGTGTTGCACGGATCCATATCCATTAGCCTTGGCCTGGTTGAGATGCCTTTCCTGTTGACCGCTAGCAGCCTGGCTCCAGGGTATACTTCCCCAACCTTGGCTATTGAGGCCTTATGAAGTTGGATCGAACTTTCGTTATCATACTATTTCTATCTGGCTCTGGTATCGGTCAGTATCTGTATATGACGGAGGCGGACCCAAATTGCTTAATAGTGCTATCAGCGCCACTCTTGTCGGCGAAGCTTGCACCAATTTCCTTTGCACTCTGATAATTTTTCCTTCGGAATTTCCTTCATCAAGCACAACAATGTTAATTCGGTTCCAGGCCGCATCAGCAAATGAACTCTGCCTTCGCTAGGTTATAGGCCTTAAAAATAGAATATTCCCTGGCCAAAACACTCGTAGCAGCAAAATTTTTGAGATCTCTACCAGCTAATGAATTTGGATTCGTGCTGTCCCTGGTGTTGTTGTCTTCCTGGAGTTAGCTTAAACTCCTGTGACAGCGCCAGCCCTTGCACTTAGACCAAGCTTTGCTACTGCCTTTGTGCTGGCTGTTTCGAGCTTGTTTCAAACGCTGACCTCTTCTTGGGACAACTAGTTCCTAGGACATCCGGACTCCTTTAATTCTATTTTTCTTGGTTTTTGCTGATCTGGTTCAAATTTTTTACCCACGAGGGTAGGATATACATATGTATGTCCATTTGCGCATATCGTCCGCTGCGCAATTTAATTTATCAATCCAGCCAGGTTTATTATCGGCACGAGTCACATGACACCTTGATTCAGCCGTTTCTGCACCGTCAACATTGGTAATCTCCTCATCTGAATGCTGTTGGCAATTGAGGAGCAACGAACTCCCAGATAAAAAGTCCGACCTTAGCTAGATACCTCCCAAATGCAATAGGGGCAAACTGTTATTAGCCCTTCCTTGCTTTCGTCGTGATACTGTGGTATCTGGTAATAGAAGTCGGAAGCATTCAGCGGAAGATTCTTGCCAACCTCATTTTGAAGTTAACTTGCGAAGAAACGGCTTGTCTCCGCTAAAATATTTTTGGTAGTTACAGCGCCGATCTAAACAAAAAATACAAAGTAATATTACCTATATACCGATTCTAGGGACTGAACTCCCCCAAACTGCCTAGCGTTTTCAAGAATTTAAATAGTTATGAAGAGTTATATTTCGATAAACAGAGTTTTAGTTTTCGAGTAAATGCTGATATTTTGGGGTTCCAAGCTGAAATGTCTCTCTGTATCTCAGATGGGATCTGTAAAATGTCGACTCCACAATATTATATTAGGAAGAGATTACTAGATAAAAGTAATCGTTATCAACTAAGCTTCCAAAACAACAAGAGAACTCTCTTATTAGAAAGACAATTCGTTCTTATTAAAGTTGAACTAAAGCGTTCATTGGGGTATTTGAGATTTGCGCATGTAGACGACTTAACAATAACAACAAAGCGGTAGGTTGGTAACGTACCCCCATAGATGTGGCACAATAAATTTTTCTTTCGCAACATTATCCATTCATAATATCACCTTTGTTGTGGCAGCACCAACAGAAACCGACAGAAAAATTATAAAAAAAAAACAAAAGTTTGTATGAAAGCAAAAACAAAAGCAAAGAAGGGACAGCGACGTCAGCGCTTCATTTACGTCATTATAATCATTGTTAATGGCATGGCGTTATTGTTTTTGTGGCGGTTGTTTTTGTTTTAATAATTTGTCAACGCTTAGGCTTCGGTTTGCCGTACAGCGATTTTTTATACCTACGGGTGTGTGTGTGTGTGTGACGGTGCACAGAAATGGTTTTGGTGGTTGACACACTTGTTGTACTTCGCGATGTCCTTGACAGTTTCGATTTTTTATTACATTGTATTTACCCTTTTTTAAATCGTATCAGTTGTTTGAGTTGTTGTTGCTTGTCATCAGGTGTTTGTCGCAATGACGGAGAATACATTAACCCCTTATCTAGTTGTACGTGGCAGTGACTGTCATGTTTACATATTTATTTTGAAATTTGCTCATACATTAGGATTGGAGCGTTCTCAATGGTGCAGGGTGGAATGAGGTGAAACAGAAAGAGAGAAAGTAAGACAGGCGCATAGTTTTGGGAAACGAACGTCGCTGTAATGATTAATTTAACTCGGAGGTCAAGGCCGTATGATATTGTGAAGAATAGAGTTTGATGAAGTGAGGAACAAAAAATCCGTCAGATTTAGAAACTACACCTCGGGGACGTTTCATAGTAAAATATGCCACAGACTCTGTGAAACTTCCTCTTTAACTTTGGATATTAGAATAGCAAAATAATAACACCCGCGTATAATTTTTTGTGAGTGTAAACCTGCTGATGTTTTTATAACACCAAATATCGATCTCAGTCAACATACAAGTATATCTGATATGTAAGAGCTCAAAAACTGAGTGAAGTAATCTGCTTTAGATTCCGATTCCACACTAAAGAGAATGCCACTTTTCACAACAAATAAAGAAACAACCAGTGTCACTTTAGAATGCGTAGACAATTGAGAAGTTTTCTCTATTCGAAGCCAACCTGACGACAACATCCGATCCCGGTTGGCTGTCCACAGAATGGAGTGCTATCCCCCCTGTTATGGAGGCTTGTCGTGGACGAACTTATCGTTTCGCTACCTAAGAAGGGGATCCGCTATCAAGGATATGCGGATGACATTGTTATTATTAGCTAGAGGAAAAATTTCTCTGCGATATCGTACAAAGGGGATTAGGCCTGGCTAAGGGATGGTGCAGGGGAGTTGAAGTGAACGTCAACCCCTCGAATACGACCATTGTCTCGTTTACAAGATGCAGATCCATGCAGGCCTCAGGCACCTAACCCTTGGAATAAGAATGACTAATCATAGTCAAATATCTTGGTCTCACGCTGGATGCCACTCTGCGGTGAAAGCAGCATGTTGAACTGATCATGGTCAAAATTAGTAAAGCACTTATGGTGTGCAATCGACTAGCTGGTAAGTCCTGTGGCTGCAAGCCAAGGATTGTCAGGCTGTGTAGCTGTGGCTGGGCCTCGAAACCATCGCAGATTTCGGTAAGACTTCAACTATCGAAGCTGCAATGACTCGCCTGCAGGCTAGAACTCACACTACTTCGCCTAATAATCAGTCAGGTAGCCAACACACACTGCTTCAAATGACAATAGAAGGTTTTGGCAGAGATAAGGTAATCTCATCCCACCGTATGAAGGACATAGGTGGCGAAATACCATTAGCCCTCCCAGCATCAACAAAAGAGTAAACTTTGTTAAAATTTTTAAGGTTACAGTTAGGAGTAAGTCTGAATGGAATGATTCCACTCTCGCGCTACTGCTTAGGGTTAGTACAATCAAATGTTACACCCACGTCTAAAAACGTCAGAGGGATTTGGTGCAGGAGTCGCAGGACTACGCGCAAAACTATCTATATCAACGGATAGTTTCCGAGCATATTCCAAGCAGAGGTCTTTGCTATAACTCGATGCGTAGATTTAAACCTCCAACGCTATTATTTTATCGGATCGTAACCAAGTGCACCTCATTTTGGTGCCAGTTCATAAAAGTACATATGGCCGGGAATGAACTGGCTGAAGCCATGGCATCCACCAACATGGTTTAATCATAACCTTTCATTGCGATTGGTCCCCACACCATAAAGGTGTTGTTTCCGCTAGAATGAAACAGTTGGTAGGGAAAAGCATTGGCAACAACTCCTAAGCATGCGCCATGTCAAGTTGATAAGGAGTGTTACAACCTTAAAAGGTTTAAATATGTAATCAACCTTCCAAGAGAAAAACTCAGGCTACTTCAATGGCCATTGTAAGCTCTAGAAACACTTACCGAGGACCATGTTATTGTCGCTTCTTGTGCGAATTGCCGGTTCTGCGAATTGGAGTTTGAAACTCCAGAGCACCTGCTAATTGACCGTATCGCAGTCTGTAGGCGCAGGATAAAGGTCCTTGGATCCATGTTTCCAAATAGGAATCACATCACCTCATTGGCACCCAGCAGTATATTGGAATTAAACAGTTTGCTGGGGCTAGGTGAGAGGTTGTGACTTAGGAGCGGGCACAATAGACCTTAGGTCGCGGTGCAATATTTATTTACTTATCGAATCTAATCTAATATACTCTAAATTTATTTTATGGATAGATAACGTTTGGTATTCAGCTAAAGCTTCAAAACTATAATTTTGAACAATTTGGTGAGAGCAAACCGTAAATCAATGAATGATTATTCGGTAATAAGGGATGCTTCGGGATGTGCTCATTCAAAACAAGACTCATTTGTACAACATTAGTATTATGCTAGAGGAGTGAGCTCTGGGTTTAAAATGTAGAACTTGTAGAAAACTCATCATGACAACTTGTAATGTTAATTTTGTAGTGTGTTTGATAAAAAAAATGACTAGGTGGTGACGTCATAAATGAAGAAAGATGTATAAGGCATTTTTGTCTAATGTGAAGGAAAGTATGTTGCTTCTACTAGTTTTATCATTCGTGAGATAAAGAGTCACAGTGTTAGAAATATAGCATATATTGGTAGTAGTACGAACTCTTTCTTGCCTAGGAGCTGTCATTCACATTCTCTTATTGCCATAATCGTGCCGCCTGATAAATGTTTAATACATGAAAATGTAGTAACCTTGAATATTTTCTTGAAATTTCGAAATTTATATATGGTTGGGAACCTTCAACTCGTCTCGTCTCGCTTTAGTTGCAATTTTTGGCCTAGTTGCTTCATTTAAATTTCTTATTTCATTATTACCGTTCTCATAGATTTAATATTTTATTTTCGATTTCGTATTTATTTACCGTTTCTTGCACATACATGAGTTCGCTTATCAGTTCCCACACGGGCGTTCAAAGATAGTGCTTATCTGCAGAATGTACATTTATTATTACGTATTCGCGAATACTAAAAAATTTTTAGTAATATAATGAATGAAATTTACGTATTCTTCGTGTTATACTTTCCTCTTGACGATTTGCACAATTATTATTTTATTCGATTTCCTCTAATATATTGATTTTTATAGAACAACTTATGTAAATTTATTATATCTAACGGGTTTGACATTTCTTCATGGAAAGATATACGATGCAACAACGAGTCGAAATTAAGTCAATTTTAAGAGCGCTACGTTCAATTTATGTTCGTCATAATCGCCGTGTCAGATCAACAGGGCGTTTGGTGGAAAAATCCACAGGCACAGTACAAAATGTTCCCGTGTCAGTGAGACAAAGAAGTGCCCGTAGTGTCGAGAATATTGGAAGACCCAAATCGGTCTCTCACACGTCGTTCTCAAGCGTTGGCCATCTCTGTGACGTTCTTGTGGCGAATTTTGCGAAAAGATCTGGTCTACCACACATCCTTACAAGATCAATTGAATTAGGCTGAGCAAATGATCCGAATTTTCATCGAAAAATCATCTTCAACGATGAGGCTCATTTCAGACTGAATGACTTCGTCAATAAGCAAATTATGCGTTATTGGTCTGGCAGCAATCCACTCGATGAGTCACCGTTATATCCAGAAAAAATGACGGTTGTGCGGTTTACTAGCTGGCGACGTCACTGGGCTGTACTTTTTCCATGATGATCAAGACCGGCACGTTACTGTGAATGGGAATCGCTACCGCTCAATAGTAACCGAATATTTTTGACCCGAATTGGATGATATGGACTTGCACAATAAGTGGTTCCAAGAGAACGGCGCCAAAAGCCACACAGCGAATGTCACAATCGATTTATTGAAAACCAAATTTGGTGAACATGTTATCTCACGAAATGGACCAGTCAATCGGCCTCTTCGGTCGTGCTATTTGACGCCGTTAGTCTTTTTTCGTGTGGTGAACTGGTTTTATTTACTAGGAAATGCAAAATACCAGAGGTGTATATATAGTGCCATTGGAAAGAACGCGGCTTCGTCATTGACAGGAAGCTCTTGTGAAGACCCAACATCGAGAAATAGTTGATATGCAGATAAAATAGATTTTCGTTTGGCATCATAAAGGTCAGTACATAACAGCCTAAATGCGATCTTTCTGCAATTGCAAAGGGATTAACCACCTAACCGGTTGTACTTAGAAATTTCGATTTGGTGCAAGGCGCTAAAAAAAAATGAGCGAATGTTCACCAGTGGATTTAGACGACTACGAGACTGGGCGCTCTGTAATCTTTGCACATTATGATTTCGTTCCAAAATACTTTAATTACCATGTCACCGAACCCTGGCTGGTTCTCTGCTCGCATACCTTCGAGAGGCATGAGAGGGAAGAATACGCTGAAGGAGATAAGCGGAGAGCTTTTTACGGTTGGATAAATGCTTGCAGGGAGAGTTGGTGTAGGAGTACACTTTCGGGAACATACCATCAGCTCAAGTTTTAGACTTGCTGATCGCTATAGCACCGAAGTTGGTTGCCATCCTTTAGAGTGATGACTATCCAGATCACGGCAAAAACTCATCGGATTTCATACTTTTTGACATCCTGCTGAACTAGCGGAAATAGAAATGAAACAAATAAGCAAATTTGAGATAGAGACAGGACGTTTATACCGATGTTGAAATCCATTACAAGAGTTTTTCGTCTGGCATCACTAAGGAATGTAGATAAGAATCTAATTATGATCCGTAATTGCTGAGGGATTTTAAATCTAAGCTAACCAGGGCCTCGAAGATCATAGATTTAAACAATCGGACCTAAAACTGTACAATAATATAATTCCTGGTTACCTCAAAATTGATCAAATCGAACAAAAGTTGTCCTCCTTTGAAAAACATCTAAGCAAATGACACTCATAACGATTTTAAATATTAAATTTACTCACTCAAGTTATAATTTCATCTGTTAGTCCATTTAACAAAATGTTGAAAAAAGAAACATTACTAGACTTAAGTCTAGATATTTAATCGCATATCAAAATAAAGTGAATTCAAGCTAGGTCTGTAGGAGCATATTTGCGTGTATTTTTCATCAATATACATACATATATAAATATAAATATGTAGATATATTAGAGCGGGTCGATTTTTTTCTATAAATTCGTTTATGCAGGAAATGTTCTACGGATCATTCTGAACCACTTTTTCTAAGCAACTATGACTCTGAAACCGCTTTCGAGCCAGCGATTTTTAAGGCGAATGTATATACCATAATATAAATTATTTTTGTTTGCGTTATCAGACTTAAAAATTAGCATGTTAACGCACTTGCTTGACTAAATGACTTAGCAACAACTTAAGGGTAGGGTGAGTAATGGCACCTACAAGCTATGCCTACATTATACGTACTTATGTACATACTTGTATGTATACGATTACAGAAATTAACATGCAAGCCTTTTCAATTCGAAAATGTACATTTAAAAATAGATTATAAACAACTTTTTTCCAAGCAAGCACATGCAAAACAGCTGATGAGAAATATATGTACATATAGTATACTATATTCTCGTACATATTCACAGAAGTTTATATACATTTGTACTCGTATAAGTATTTGTGCTCATGTGTTACCCTACATGTCTGCTGTTTGCGTCTTCTAAAAATTAGCATAGAAATAAAAAGCAATAAATGCCAACGAACGACCTTTAGGAAACACACACACAGCCACAGCCTCGTCTGTATGTCAAGTAGGAGCGCACGCATAACTTTTGGGCCTTCGACAATTTTTATTGCTTAATTAAATTGTATTTTCTCTGTTGCTCGTAGTGCTGTGGATGCTCATGTTAATGAAGTTGATGGCGCGTGGACATTGACGCCGGCGTTGTTGAGTATTGTGACGTGCACAATTTCATTAATAAATATTCAAAAGCTTGAGCCGGTAAAGTGATGTAGGTTCTTACGCATTTGCATGCATATAATATGATTGTATTTGCTTATTTATTAATATTTGTATGTATGTGCATACGTACAAATGCACCTGGCGACGGTAAAAAATATAAGTACTGCCTTCACATTAATTCTGATCTGCCGGTGTGGCTTATCTGTTGCATTATGGGAAGGCAGAAATGGAGCGCAGATTACTGAGACAGGTTCAAAATCGATTTACCGAGCCTCAATATTCCCATTTACTACTGGCGACTACCAAGATCAGCCAGCTTTGCCCTAGTGGAAAGGACGAAGGTGAATGGGCTTCTAATGATTTAACAATCCCTATGACAATTATAATCCAGATCCCTCCAACGGCGGCAGAGTGACAAACAGTTGAACTCTAACTAAAAACTTGATAACGCTTTGGATGCCTGATCTGGAACAATCTTTGAAATGAGAGCGGTCGAGAATTCGATAAAGCCAGAGCAACTTTTGATAAATTCGAAGAGAAAGCTATGCACTCGGAAGGAAGAAAAACTGATTTTGCCTAGGTGTGGCATAATAACCAGAGCTTAAACCCATAATTACGCGTCAGTTTGTTCCTTGAGCAAAATGGCGCGGATTAAACACATCAATCGAAGTCAGCTTCTTTTTTTAAAGGTATCTGTGATAAAAAGATACAGCATGTTTTCCTCTCGAAGAATGCTATCAACGTCCTAACCTCAGCAAAAATGAGATATATACATGGCACACATGATTTTTAAACCCTGCGCAAGGTATATTAAGTTTGCCCCAAAGTTTGTAACACCTAGAAGGAAATGTCGAAGACCTTATAAATTATCAGCATGAGTCGCAAGAAATACATATATGATAGGGTCAGGTGTAGGTAGTACCGTTGGGACAATAGTCCTCACAGTCGAGTGACTTATGAGTAAAGTCGAGACGTTGGGCTTGTTGAGGGTAACCTAGACTTGAGATTTTGTCGGAGTCGGGGTTTCGGCTTACGGAGAATAGGTCTCTTAATGCATTTTTGCATCAGAGGCACCTATCTGATAGGTCGGTTTGTTTTTGTTGGCCGAGGGGTAGAGGACTGGGTCCATGTAATTGCAGAATGCCCGATGTACTCGGACATTAGGGCTCTGGGTGTTATGGAGATTAGCTGGACTGATGGACGTTTAGATGTTAGCGTGTGATCTCCGCTAGTCGGGATGCCGAACAATTAGGGTCGTTTGCGCGTGAAGTGCTTAGGCGGCGAAGGCGTTTAACTGAGAATTAGGGTTAGCTTCTTATGAAAATGGTGTGTGTGTGTAATATGCGCCACCAGTCCAGAGCAGTATGAAAGCTCAACTGGTAGTAGTTTCGTCTACGAGATCTGACTGGAGACTTATTTGTGGTACCACGGGGAGCATGACCACTTGGAGTTCGCTCCAACTTGCTCATGCGGACTGGTCCCCTGGAGAGTATCGTGGTGGTTGTGGTTAAAACCCGAATGCAGGAAAAAAATATTCATCAGTTACCCACATTTTGAAAGCCTTATTAAAGTGCCCAGATTTTATGCCTGTTGTAACCGAGATATTTGTGCTTCTGGATGAATGATGGTACTTTGAAGCGGAGTATCCCTTACCACCGAAATTCAACACCCTATCAGGTATTTAATTACACCAGAATCTTTTCATGTTGTTATTGGTGGTTTCGACGACTTTTTTTTTTTTTTTTTTTTTTTTTTGAGAAAAGAAATGAAGAATACTAAATAAATTATGAAATCGTTAGCAGGTCTCATTTGAAGTTCAGCAAATATCTTGATTAGGTGTTATAGGTTTACCATTTTAGCCTCAAGCTCAACGCAGTTATGCCAGACTAGATTATATTATAATGCATAAGGCAGTAAAAAAACTTATAGTCAATAGCTTAATGGTAAAGGTTCTATGAAATATATAAAGAGGCTTGGATAAACGTCGAAGAATAGTGGACTAAGTTTCTGAGAACTATAGGCAAACGATGAGCACGTACTTAGCATTCTGTCCAATCATGCAATCGTTCACTTAGCTATGACAATAATGAACTTCATTAGGTACTTATATTTTCCACAACTACAACAACAACCATATTAACAACAAATAATGACCAATGAATTTGGGCAATAATTTTCATGTTATCATTATTCCATTATATTTTTAATACCTTTTTTCACACGAATACACACACACACACATAAACACATACATACATATCGATATTTAGTGAATAAATTAAAGTTTATTGGCACAAAATGTAAACAAATTGAAAGTGAATTAAATCGCACGTGAGTGACATTTAATGCCTCGCCGGTGCTCACGTTTCGCTAATTATAATGAAGCGTTATAAACACCAACACACACACACATACTCAAAAGAGAAGAGTGTTTGTGTAAAAGAAACAGCAGAAAAAATAACAATTAAATATTTATGGGTTATTTAATTGAAACTGGTTTTTTTGCCGGCAATTATGTGACTTAATAATCTACATATGTACATTCATATATTATTGATATTTTTAGCAATAACGGTATATAGTTTCAATATTTCACTATATTTATGCGTATGTGCGTGTGTGTATGTTTGTATAATTATCATTTACATTTTAAATTAGCGATTGTTCGCTTGTTTTGACCAAATTTTTCCCGTATATGAGATTCGCATTAAACAGTGGCAAATATCTCTTGAATTGTATTTTTATGCCAATTGCCGGTTTCTGTATTCTCCGTATGTTTCTGAGATAACCTTCACAATAGCACGCCAGTCATTTGCTCATTTCGCAGCTTGGCGCAAATCGAAATACCAAGTGCGGTCAAGTCCTTCTCCACCTGATCTCTCCAACAGAGTGGAGGTTTTCCTTTTCCTTCGCCGGCGGATACTGCGTCGAATACTCTAGCTCTTTTCATCCATTCGGACGACATGAGGTCTTGTGGCATCATGTCATCATGGTAGCCATCTCTTATTCAAGTCAATCTCGTTTATAACTCATACAGCTCTTCCTTCCATCGAATGCGATACATAGAACATACATCTTCCTCAGAACCTTTTTTTCGAAAACTCGTAACGCCGACTCTCAGATATTGTCATCGTCCATGCCTTTTGTACCATCTCTGACATACCGACCTTCCCAAAAAAATTAAATTAGGCTTTCGAATAAACACGAGATGGCTAAGAACTCAGATACCACTAAAAATTTGACGATTGGTGTCCTGAGACAATGCAGGGTTGCAATACGAAGATGCTACCGTGGGCTATCTTATCTATCTTTATTCGAATGTATAATGATCCTACATATACCTATATAGGAGATAAGAGTATACTAGAAAAAGACGAGAGAAAAAGATCAGTTTCATTAACCTCACTAACCATCACCAATATATATGGAATATAGCCTGCCTTATGTTCGAAAATATTTATATACACACGGTTTAAGGCACCTTAAGAAGCTTCCATTTGATTCAATCCATTTTCGACATACAGTCATATTGTTATCAGAAAAATATTTACTCTGAATTTCAATAACTTCTGTGAGATTGACCGATATTTTCGATAAAATATTCCCTGTATGAAATCGAATTCACACAGTCGGTATCTGAGGGCTTGTACAGTTATAGTTCGATTTGATAGTTGTTGGTAATAAAATGGCATACCTCAAAACGAAAATAAAGAACCAAATGGAAATTAAAATTTTTTATTGGGAAGTTGGTGTGGTTGCGGTCCGATGTCGCACAGTTTTGCACTGTAACATTGGAGTGTCAGGAAAAAAAATAATGTACCGAATTTAAATGGTAGGTCTTGAGATATGTAATTTCTCCAAAATTTTGGTGCTGCCCAGCCATCATACGTCCGCCTCTTTTAGCTCAAGACTAGCCTGTTGTTTACAGGCCAAAATTTCTATTAAAAATCAAAATTAACTGATAAGACCTTCCATTTCAATATACTTCGGTAATTATGGAAATTATGATTTAAGGGGTTCTCACATGAAAAGGTCGATAGAATAAAAACTAACTTAGATTATTACTTTGACGCAAACGTCCGGGCCATAAAGGCACAGGAGACCAACTTCTTCGGAATGTGGTTACTTACGCCATCGCAATATAACTTGTAAGAGATGTAGTGAACTCTTCGGCCTCGGCAATTTTCGCCATTCCTTAGTTCTTAAAATATCTTAACAGATGCTAGTTGTAAAATTTTTTTGAAAGAGAATGAGCTAGAATCATTTCCACTCTTCCTTCTTGACTGCCTCGCCTTTCCAAGTCAAGGCGTAAGGTCTCGCCTAAGCATATTTATATTGGGTTCAAGATGATGAATCTCAACTACAGAAGTTTTCTAGCTTCACAAAGGTTTGCCTTTAGCAGTCCAAGTAGGATTTCCAAGGAAACAAACCGAATTTACCTAGTTTATTCTCATTATTCCCGTCCTGCTATATGGTGCAGAGGCTTGGACAATGACAACAACTGATAAGTCGACGTTGCGAGTTTTCGAGAGAAAAGAAAGAAATATAGCATTCGATGGAACGATGAACTGTATGAGATATATGACGACATTGACATGGTTCAGCGAATTAAAAGACAGCGGCTACACTGGCTAGGTCATGTTGTTCGAATGGACGAAAACACTCCTGCTGTGAGAGTATTCGACGCAGTACCCACCGGGGGAAGCAAAGGAAGAGGAAGGACCAAGTGGAGAAGGACCTGGCTTCGCTTGGAATATCCAATTGGCGCCACGTAGCAAAGAAGAAACGACTGGCGTGCTGTTGTTAACTCGGATATAATCGCGTAAGCGGTGTCTACGCCAATAAAGAAGAAGAAGAAGAAGATCCTTATACATAAGATAACTTTTTTTCCTTTCCATTCATCACCATCAATAAAATCGGGTTCTTCGACACTTAAAATTATCCCATAGTTAATACTAGTTTAAAGCAAAAGAGGTAACTATCGTCCGACACTTCGAAGAAAAGTCATTTCATACATATAACCTTCCTGGACTTGCTAGTCTTCAATGGTATTATGGGAGTCCGTCTGGCATTTTTCCGGCTTTATCAAACGAAATGCGATCGAAGATCTCAGGCATGAAGTTATCGGGAAGGTATACGGATAAAATTAAATCAAGAATCATTCCTGATATCACCAAACGTTTCTTCGGACTGATTAACCTGGTTCTCAGAGTGGAAAAAAGAAAAGCCTGCCTCTTTTAATTAAAAACAACTCGCACTTAAGCTGACTACCGATTTTTACTAAAACACGGTTCTACCACAGCCACTTAATGGCATTCTTAACGATGTTTGTTGCCACTGCTAATTGCAGATGCTCCTGTTATTGCCGGCGCAGTTTGTGGAACAGCTAAGGCCGGTCTGGTCAGGCCGGTTGTTTCGGACGCCGCTGAGCGCTACAGGTTCTTGTCGCGAGTTGCCGTCTTCAACGTCATGCGGCTGTGCAACAAATTGTCCGATGTTGCAATAAAGCAGAAACCAAAAAAAGCAACAAAAACCAGTCGACGAAATGTTGTTGTAGTTAATGCAATGTTCACTTCAAAGCAGCTGCATGTGAAGCTGTCTATGCCCGGCTACAATGTACGGTTGCAACAACCACTCCTTTGTTGTTGGTGTTGTTGTCTTGACTGCTGTTGCATTCTTCTGACCGTCACAGCCGTGCAGTAAGTTGTAAAATAACAAGTTGCAACAGAACAGAACAGAACAGCGGAAGTTGTTTGGCCAAAGTGCGACGCGCAGCAACAAATTGCATATTATTTTTGCTGTTGTTGTAGTGGTGTTGGCCTAAAAGCCTAGCGTTTCGCCTTCCGTACACTTTCTGCGCAAAGGTATCTTTCTTCGTACATACTTATTTGTGTGAGAACTTCTTTCTAAAAGTGCTCCGCGAAAGAGCTTGCTGCCATGGCGCACGAGCAACTGTGCAACATTTCGTGGCAGTCGCCGTTCAAATGCAACTCGGCCGCCGTGCTAGCTGTTTGTGAGTGCGCCAAACTTGAAAGCATGTTGCACTTACCGCTCTAACTGTCTGGCTGCATGTTGCAACCTGACGTTGCAGCACCAACCGCACTGCATTTGCGTTGTTTAGCAATAAAAACTGCAACAACAAAAAAAGATGCCGAAAAATTAAGAGCAAAACTGACAGCGCGTCAGCGACGAAAACCTGACACCCTCGGTCTTCGTGTGGCAATGTTGGCGGTGTCATTTTTGCGGTGTTGCAGGCAACCCACTTGCCGCTTGTGGGCGGCTGTTTTGACTGTTGGATTTTTATTTAATTTTTTTTCTATTTAATATTATTGTTTTATTTATTAGTTTTCGTGCGTCTGTGTTGTGTCTAATTTACCGTTTTTGCGTTGCGTTTTTTTCGCTCTCAACTCACCGACCTGTCTCGTCAGCTGCTTTCGCTGCTTTCCATTGCTCTGAATTTCTCTGCTGCCCCTACTGACATTTTACTTTAAGCACATATTCGTTTATCTTTGCTGTTCCTCTTTCTCGCTTTTATACTTCTCTTTTATTTTTATTTTTTGTTTTTGTTATTTATGTTAACATTTACTAAGTTGTTGTTTTTGTTTTAAGCAGCGAAATATGTCAGCGCCACACACATTCAAGCTCACTTAACGATTACATTACCCAGCGAGAAATTGCCACTAAAGTCTCGAATGAGATAGCTTTATGAGTCTTAATGAAATTCGTTTGTTTTTGATAGTAATACCTCACTCAGCACTCTTGGTAGCCTATCGCAAGGAAATCAAACGTGACTGATAATTTGATAGTCCCTTTCAGTATTTTTTTCACATCTTTGAAATTCGAATCTTAAAAGCAAATCATATAATCTTTAATGTTTGCTTTAGAAGAGATATTTTTTCTTCCCAAGACCTGACGATAAATATTCAAAAGTAACACCTTCGAACTAGTTGGACTATAATTGCTATTTAATCTGGGTAATTTTCCAATGAAACTACTTTTGAAAGAAGTGTATATGTCATTCATCATTCATTAATGAAAAAAGTAATAAAATAGTTTTTATTAATCTGAAAAACCGGTTCTTAAACCGCTCTAAAAAAATCTTTTTAAGTTTGTGCTCTTAATTGTAACGAGAAGGTCCTCCGTCGAATCTCGCTTCCAACTACTTCAAAAAATATCTGGTTTCATAGATTTTGTAAGCAATTTAATGCTCAGCAAAAAGTTCTCCTACGATTTATAAGTTCGTATTCGTAAATCTAATTGTTTACAAGATATAATGGGTTAAAATTTGATTGCTTTAAGGCATATTTCTTTACTCTTAAGAATTTTATAACTCAATGCAGAGAATCAGAGCTATAAGGGAAAGAGAGGCTAGAAAAATCAAAAACCAGAGGTGCAGAAAATTATAAGAAAAAATTTTTGCCTAGTCGAAAAAGCCTCAGTTTTCTAGGTGCCGGCATTTCCGAGATATCAAATGTTAAAATGACAGTTTAAAATTCTTTTTATTTCAATTTATATTTTATGAGATATTAGTTCGTTTTTTTCGAATAAAGAAATTAATTTTCCAAATAGTACTTATAGTTTTTACTTATAGTATTTAGAGGTTTTTTTTTCGAAAAACGATATTCTTTCTTTTTGTAAATTTTTTAATATAAATTAAATATTTCATATCTTTGCAAAAAGAATATATGTGACCTGGTCTACGAAAAGGGAGCTAACGTGCGAAAACTAGTTTTCTGGGAAAAGCTGTTAAAAATAATCGTCAGTTTCTCGTTATCTCATTAATTGTTCTCCTTTTTTTTGACACCTAAGCCCCCTTTCCGTAGACCAGGTCACATATGTTAAAAAAATATGCAAAACTGACACAATTGCTATACTTGAAAAAAAATCTGAAAATTTGAAAATAATTAAGTTTTTATATTCAAAATAGTGATGGACCAAACTATATAATTTTTCGGAAAATCCATTTTTAAAATTTTTTATAAAATTTTCGAAACAAAACAATTTTTTTCCAAAAAATGCAAACTTCAAAATATGTGTACTGAAAAATGGACAAAAATAAAAGAAAATATTAAATTAAATTTTTTTTCGATTTTGGATATTTTTCAAAAAAAAAAGTATTAGTGGATTGAAAAATTATTCTAAATTTTTTTTACAAATAATTTTTTTTTATAGATTTTGTAATCTAAATTTAAAATTTTATATTTTAGCAATAAAAAAAAAATTAAAAAAATATATGCAAAACTCAAAAAAAAACAGGCCATAAAAAATATATATATGTATGTATGTACATAGTAATAATATAAAATAAATTTTTATTACTTGTTTTTTATTATTTATGAAAAAATTTTTTTATCATTTATTTAGCAACAGAAATTAAAAATTTATTATTTATATATGTAGTAATAGGCTAGGCTTGATAATTATTCGAAAATACGTTTTTTTTAATATTTATAAAAAAAATCGTAATTTCGAAAAAAAATACACATTTTTATTTGTCAACTTTTTTATTGTTCGAAATATTTCTACTCGACAAATAGAAGAATATACAAGAAATTTTGAACAATAATTTTTGAATTTTTTAAAACTTTTAATGCTTTCTAGATTTTTCGAAAAATATTACTTTTTATATTTTTTTTAAATTTAAATTAACAGTTTCATATATCAGCATAAAACAAAAAAAAATTAAAAAATATGCAAAACGAAAAAATCATGTTTTTAACAAAATTTTTGCTTATCAATTTTGAAAATTTCAACTCAGCTTCAATTTTAGGTGGTAATACATATGTTAATGTCGCTCTTGAGAACATCATTTGTAAGCCTGTTTTATTTTTTCGGTTGTAAAAAATTGAGGAAACCGTAAATATTATTTAAAAAGGATTTATTTAAAAAAGGACTTTTAAACTAGAAAGAAAGATAACGTACTTATGTATATAAAACAGCGTTTAAGAATCAATAAAACTAAGTTTACCACCCTTCAATTGATATCTGCATTAATTATCTATTATTATCTGCGTCTTACATGACAGTTATGTTTCGAAACAACGCTATCATTCTACGTTTGCACAGCCGATTGATAAAGAGAAGTTGAATATATTCATAAGTGAGTATAATTTCAACGAAATTTTTCCGCAAAGCCCTGCCGTGAAAATCACAAACGAATCGATGCACACGAACCTACTTTACAAAGCCAGCCAAGCGGCACAGACTAACAACACACACCGACACACACACTAATATACGAGTGGCACAGACAAAAAGCCAAACAACCTACACACAGCAGCGATAATAGCGCTTTTCGGTTGAAGGCATACACACGCACACACACACCGCGTACCTCAACGCGCCACAGCGCCGCTGACAGCGCGGCGACGAGTCGTTCGAAACACGCACACATTTTAACATATCTATAATACATACATACATATGTATATGTTTGCGTGTAGCGAAATGTGTGTGTATGCGTTTGTGCGCTTGTAGCCTTCAGTTGTGCTGTCGCTGGGTTGCGGCTGTGGCAGTCACTGTCATCAGCGCCGCCGTCGCCGCCATCGCTGTCGTTCGTTCGTCGCCATTGCGTTGTCGTTATTGTCGTTTTTGTCGTGTTATTGCCGACACCGTTTCCTGCCAAAGTCGTATCTGTTAAGCGCGCACTCACACACACACACGCACATATGTATCTATGCATACGAGCTCACACCGACGTGCATACAGTATTATATGCTTTTAAGTGTGTACCAACGAACGCCAGCGCGGGGCTGGCGGGTTGCTGTGGGGATTTTTTAGTATTTTTCGTATTTACTTCATTTTCGCCAAAGCGCCGCCACCGCCACCGCCGACCTCAAACACCGCCAACCATATAATATAGTGCGTTTAATTTTGTATGTATGTGTGTGTGTGTGTGTTCACGCTGTGTGCATACATATTTGTTGTTGGTATCTGTTCGTTGTCGCTGCTCTACGCTTTTGCTTTGCTTTGCGCTGCCTTTGTTGGCGTTGAACGCCCGACTCGCACTGACGTCGCCTGTCCGGCGTACGAACTCATTTCATTTCATTATGTTTTCGTTGTTGCGCTTAACGTTGTTGTTGATGACATTCGTTGTTGGCTTTATCTTTTTTGCTTGGCATTTTCCATTTTATTTCGGTTTTCTTTTTTCTTTTTCATTTGGTCGCTTTTTCATTACATTATACTTGTATGTTGTTGTTGTTGTTGTTGTATTTTGTTTTTATTGTTGCATGCACGTAAATGTCGCTGGCGTATTGCGCACACATACAGACACACAAATAGTCATACATATGTATGTATGTACATATATGTGGGTATGTGGGTGGCAGCGTTGCAGCGTCAAGGGAAGGAAAGTCAAATAATCGCACGTGAAGCAAATAACTGGACGACGGCGAGTTGACGATGGCTATAAGCGACAAACAGTGCGACGGTCAAGTGGTCAGTGCGTTGTAGGGACATTTACCATACATGCATATGTACTTGCATAAACAAAAGTTTGCTGTTGCAACAACAACTTACTGCCAGTTGGTATGCGTTAAGAGCAAAAGCAACAATAGCAACAAATAATAATAATAATAAAAATAACAACAACAAGAACAATAATAATAATAATAATAATAATGATGATGATGACAAGAAAAGCAGCACCAAAGACAATAATTACAACAACAACTACTACAACTACAAAAACAACAATAATTATATTAACATAAATAATAACAACAACAATAATAATAATAACAACAATATAAGCAACAACAAAAACAATAATTATAATAACAACAACAACCACACCAACCAGCCAACAATAAAAAGAATAACCAAAAATAATATTTACGACAACAACAACAAATTTTGTGTTGCACTCACACTCATTGGTGGCAACTACTTAACAGCATTTCGAGCTTTCGCCACTGACGCCAACGGCGGTACTGGCGGCTGCTGCTGCTATTGATGGCTGACGTCCGTTGGCGGCAACTTGTTATTTGTACAGCCCAGTGCTTCGTTGAGTGCATCGATAGTAATTGAATGTTGTGGCGCTCAGTGCTCTCTATCGATTCGCAGTCGTTTGGTTGGCGACAATTGCCGGCAAATGCGAAGATGACAACGGCGCTTCAGTTGTTGCAGCTGCCATTATGGGAACAGAAACAACTATGTCTAAGTACTTTTAATGTGCCTTACTTGTGATAACGGTAATTTGAAAGAATTCGTTGCAGTCGAAATAATGATTCTTCATCATCAAGAAAGTAACATAAGGAAGTATTTGAACGAGGCAAATAGTTGTATTCATAAAACAAGAAAACGCAAGCAAAACCGTTAACTTCGGTTGCACCTCCGGTCTGAGCAATCGGAGCAATATGTTCAGAAATTGAAACTTTAGATAATAATATTTGGCAAATATCGAGAAGATGCCTTGTCACATAAAAAAGCTTTCCATACAAGCACTTGATTCCGATTTCAAAAACTATGGGACTAATTGGAGTATATAAAGAAAGAGAGACGCACATGTCGGAGTGGACTCAGCTCGTCACGCTGCACATTTGTACATGGTTCATTTCAAGGTTCCCTACTTAAAATAACTCAAAAACTTCAAATTTGGTGGGAATTGTTTACTATCATTCGAAAGAATATTCTTTGGCATTTATTTTTTGAAGAAATCTGTCAGTTAAGCTCTGATTAACTTAACCAAGCCTCCTTTTTTCGAAAAGCACTTTTTTTAAACAGAACTACTAATGTACATATATGAAAAAAAAGTTAGTCAGGCTTACAACGCCGAAACGGATTCGCATTTTCCTCCAGTCAATAATTGGCAACTCGACAGATTCTCAAAATTATTTGGAAAATGTGTGTTTAGAAAACAACAACAACCACAAAAAGAGCGTCTCGATTTCGAAGTCACTATTTGCGTGCATAACCTCAAAATTCTGAAGGAAATTCCATATTTATCATATTCAAGACGTTGGCAATGTCAGTGTTTATTAAACTCTCAGCATGCTCTTCGCATCTGTAGAAGACTGACATACTAGTTAGCTTTTCGCTGTTTGGCGCCAATTAGAGATCCCAAGTGTAGGTCTTTCTCCATCTGATCTTTCCAACGGAGTGAATATCTTACTCTTCCTCTGCTTTCCGCGCGGGTACTTCGTCGAATACCCTCAGAACTGGAGTGTTTCCATTCATTCGGAGAACATGACCTAGCCAGCGTAGCCGCTGTCTTTTAATTCGCTGAACTATGCCAATCCCGCCGCAATGGAGAAGGCAGTGACTAGATGATTCCACCGTGCCTTTCTCTCTACAGCTTTGGCAAAGAGCGTTCATCTTAGACGCACCGTTTTTGGACACAGTCAGAACTCCTAGAATAGCGGAATTGACTTTGCTAAGAGCAAGTAGTTTGGTGCACCATTTACGGTTCACCCTAAGCCATAAAGAGAAAATAATGAAAATTAAAATTAAAAAATCAAAGAAAAAAATTATAAAAAAAATTAAAAGTATTAAAAAATAATATAAATAATATCTAAAAAAAAATTATTTTTGTTTCTACTATTTTTTATTTATAAAAAAAAAATTAAAAAATTTAAAAAATTTTAAATAAAAAGATGTAATAAAAACTAAACTTAAAAAACTTTTTTTTTCAAGCCTTAATCTCACGAGAAATGCTCTTGTATGGAGTTAAATGACATCTGATAGACAAAAGTGCTAACTCTATATATACTCTTAATGTACATATGTATATAGATATATGTACATATATACGTACATATACATACATATGTACTACGTGTATACATGTACATATATGTATGTGTGAAACTATTATTTATAAAAAAATGTCTCTGCATTTAAAATGAGTTTAGGAATTTTTCATATCAAATTTACTTACTAATTTTCCTCGCAATCTAAGTGAAGTGTATTAAAAGTAACGCTACAGAAAATCAAAACGTAATGAAAAAAGAATTGAATAAACTTTAGCCCACCGCCAACCAAGGCCAACCTGCTCGCGGCGGTGTCAGCTAGAGTGTATTCGTATCAGCATTGTCTGAATCGCCTTCACCTGTGCTGCGCCGTTATTTGTGCGCGCCAAGCAAATATTCTGACAGCAAAAAATGGAAATAAGAAAACGAAGCGAAAAATGAAAATAATTGCAGACCGAGCGCACCAGCGCCACCAACAGCAGCAGCAGCAGCAACTAAATAGTAAAATAGTTATAGAAATATGTATGGAAATAGATACAAACGCGGTAACAACAGTTGTTGGCATCACCAATGCTTTAGCCACTGTTATTGTAGCGACGACTGGTTTGTGTTCGTGTCGCTAGCAAAGCGTTTCGTGTGCACAACACTAGTACTTTACTAGTTAGCCGAAACTAGGCAACGGCTGTGGACGTCGACGACTGTGAGCGTTCGTCGTTTTCTCGTTTGCTGCTAAAAATACACATTTCAAGTGTAGTACTCCTATCTAAGAGCAGCAGATAATACACCTTGGAACGAAACGCTTACGTGCGGGGTACGAGGTAGAAATGTAAAAATTCTTCACGATACCAGCGCTACGATCGGCATTTTTACGGTAAACATAGGATGAGTAAAATTAAATTAAATTTAAGGAAATAAAATGAATTCGAACTGGATTTTTCGGCAAGTCACAAATCATTGATTGCCGCGATAGGAAATCTGGCCGGTTTTTTTTTTAATTTGGAATATCTGAGCAGTTCCTTCTATAACAGTTGACAAGTGCGAATGGATCGCTTTAAATGCCAGGGACATCGTTTTTTTTCTCCAACTCTCCAATTCAAATGAAGAATGGAGAAGAATGGATGTATCTAGTATTATCATGGACAAATAGTTTTCCCAGGTTCTGTATTTTCACTGTCTTCTAACTTTTAAAACTCAGCACCAGCATCAACTAACCCCTGCAGGGCGAAATGTCCCAAAGGGAGAACTTTAACTACAAATGCAGAATTTGGAAGTAATTCTATAAATATTAGAGACTCCAAATCAGCACAGAAAAAATCTTATCTTTTATATCTTACCAGCCTCAACGGTAAAATCAATTTCAGTCTGGAAATACAACGTGAAAATCCTTTACCAGATCATATTTATTACAAGATAACTATTTTGACTGATCTTGAATGAAAAATTTTAACCTAAAACTGCTCAAATTTTTCACGCTATAAGTTATTATTCCAATTTTTATTTGGTTCTGTAACCCTCTAATTACATAGACCAAATTTGAAATCGTATGGTTTCTTACTGTACATTCTCTTATAGGCATTTATGCGTTACGGCTAAAAATCTTGTATGGAGGAGGGTGAGGTGGAAATGTCCAGGCACTTTCTCCTCCATTGTCCAGCGGTTACAAGACTGAGGTTGAAACAACTCGGCAGTCTTACCTTCGGCAAACCATAAGACATAACAAAAACTCTCTCAATAAATTTGCTATAGGCTCAAAGAGATTTGTCGATTTTATAAGGCTCTTATGTTCTACTATATATAAAAGTTTTAGGCAACGAAACGGACCGGCGTTCTAGGCTGGCTAAGTGAAATCTCTGTTATCATAGACCTCATAACCTAACCGCCATTTTTCTCTTCTAAGCCAAGTCAATATTCTTCGCTGCCTTCAATAAGATCGGTTGTCGGTCTCCAAAATTTTACAACACTTATCGCTCTCTTCAAATTATTAAAATACACCTGATCAAATTAGCGCACCAACGAAGTCAATATTGTCTCATTGTGTTGTTGTATTAAAATATCTGCTACACTATACATTGTTTCTCTGCTGTTAATTCTCCCATTACTTGTTAATGTTCCATGCCTTATAACGCAACTATGTATTGCTATGCTTTCCATTTAGAGATTCTTTTCCGTAATTCTCTTCAATTTCATCATCTGCGAAGTTGCCGTAGAAGCATCGGCACACGGTACGCTCTCACATTGTGTGCACGAAGAAAAAATTTCCAAAACTCAACGGCACAACATTAATGCCAGTTTGCAACCGAGTGCAACCCTGATTGCAGTCTACAGCTGCAATCAACAGCCACAAGCCTCCGCCAGCTGCAGTTGCCATCATCGCTCTTGCACCCCAGTATGTATGGATATGTATGCCGGCAAGTGGTGCAAAGTATGCTAAGTATTTGACATTTCTTGTACACTTTTTTTCTTCTCTCATTCTCCATTCTTTCTCTGGCAATTTTGCTTTTCTTTGGAGTGATCTTTCGTATTTCTTTCTTTTTCGTTTTTTCAATTTATGCGCTCATTTATAATTTTGTTATTATTTTCTTGGGTTCTACTTTTCGCATGGCTTTCTTGCTTTAAAATCTTTCCACCACCATGCTTCTACATTTAATGGATGTCTGTTTGAATGTGTGAGATTGGTTGGTTGGTTGGGTATTGTGTGCGCACTCGCTTACTTTCTACGTTGCAACAAAAAATATTCAACGTTCAACATCTGTACGCATGTATGAGTCTATATAGAACATCAGACTTTCGTCAGTGAGCCGCACTGTGTTCAAAAGATCGTTTTTATGTATTAAATATAATAAGATAGAAGCACTTTTCCCTTTGGCACAATATAGTGGTTTATTTACTCTGCCAGCAACAACAGGTATAATATAGTTACAGCTAACTTTAGATTTACAGCCTTCAGATGAAAAGATCCAAGAAAGCTACCTCTCAGTTCTCGCCTTAGTTGTTAGAAATATTTGGACATGGACCACTATGTAGAAAGGTTCCAAGAAAGTCGATATAATAGAAATTTAATATAGTATTGAGCTCCCATATTCATGTCTACATAGAAATAACCTCCAGATACCTAAGGTCCCAACGTAAAACAAATGCAGGCATACTTACAGTGTTTGTTCGGAAAGTAATAGGATTGATTTTCTTCCGCCGCGACTGTACATCGACTTGTACTTGTTAACGAACGAGCGCCAGTTGTTGCCGAGCATCTGAGTGGCGCAAGCCGGAAATTCAACATTCGTTAGAGCAGAGATACGCGATTAAATTCTGTGTGAAACTCGGTAAATCTGCGACAGAGACGTTTGATATGATCAAGCAGGCTTACCCAGATGTTGCTTTAGTGATATGTTTTGGTGGCACCAGGCACACGCCGACGATGCTCATTATCTTTTTTGGATTCAAAGGCATCGGCCATCATGAATTTGCCCCTCCTGGACAAACTTTCAACGCCAAGTTTTACGTATAAGTCCTCAAGAAACTCAAACGAAAGGTTAATCGGGTCCGATAAGACATCGCAGTCTATTGGAAGATGCACCACGACAACGCCTCGGCTCACACCGTCTTTCTTGTGAACAGTCACCTAACCAAGGCCGGCATCCGAACGCTTCCGCAGCCGCCCAACAACCCAAATGTGGCCCTCCCCGGACTTTTTTTGTTTCCTTACCTGAAAAGGCCGATGAAAGGAAAGCATTTTGAGACGACAGAGGGGATCCAGGCAGCAAGAACCTCGGCTCTTAAGGCTATTCCGGAGAATGCCTTCCGTAACGCCTTCAATGCTAGGAGTCTATTTTGAAATTTTTTAAAAAATTGTAACGATTGGTTCAATAAATTTTTATAAATCAGCTCAGTCCTATTATTTTCCGTGCAAAACCGGTAGTAGATTTTTCTATTTTTAAGCTAACTACCTTCGAATTTTAAAATCATATCATTAAAAAATAAATATTCTAAGTAGTGAAGAGTCTTACGTGTTGTTTGTTCTATGATGATTCCCTATTCCTATTCTATTTTTATTGACAGATCATTTGAAAACTCATTCCTCAAGAATTTAATGTTTTTTGAACTCGAGTGTATCTATGAAACAAATTTTTTGAGAGAATGACAGTTTCTGAAGACCACTGCACTCATGTCACTCTAGTCTTGCTGTGACAACAGCTGTAGGCTTATCACACCATGTGAAACATCTGTCGCTAGAACGCACGAAGATCAACAGACACCATTACTATTTATAGAACTATCATTTAAAGAGATCGCCGTGCTCCTGCTAATCTTAAACAAGCTGATAATAAGTGCATATACACCTATTTTCACCACTGTGCTAAGGAGCGCGGCGCTTGCCGCTAATAACCCTCGTTACGAGCAAGACGCACACAATTCACATTTCGCAGCTGTAAGACTCGACTCGCACCCGATTCGTTCGCTTTTTTCGTAATTGAACAAAATATAAAATCCCAACAGCATGAACAAAATAAAAATAATTTTATATTCCAACCAGAAAGAAGGAAATATTCAAGACCCAACAACAATAAAAGTTGCTTGCTGGATTTTTTCGTTTTCATTTTCTCGTATTTGTTGCCGTCACTGCCGTGGGTTTCGCCTTGGTTTCAAATGCTATGCTGCCGGCACTGCTACCCGCCCTTGACGATTTGCCATCGCCTTTCCCCTAGTCGCTTTACGAAGCAAAGTACTTGCTCGCGTATTGTTGCCGAGTTTCATTCCCACATTGAAATGAATTTACGTACACACAAAAGTTTGCCGACCGCACCACCGCAGCTCCCCGACGCAGCTCTTGCCGCTTCGGAGTTCCAGCAGCAACCCCAGTAATGTTGGAAACACACATTTTTGTTTGGATATGTGCGTGTGTATGTGTGTGTGTCTTATAAACTGAATGAGCCTGGCAGTCACTTAGTCAGTCCGTCAGCCAGCTAGCTAGTGGCACACTCGCCGAACTGTCGAACTACCGAACGTAGGAGCGAACGTATCAGTCAGAGTCCACAAAACAGCCCAGCGAACTCGACACACAATCAACCAACCGGCCCGGCCTTACCACCATCAGCCGCCAAGCATTCGTGCTGCACAAAAACTCTCAACAGCTTTGCGTTTCCTCTTTCGTTATGTTCGTTTTTGTATGAAATGCTTTTTGCTCGATTTGTTGCCAGCGTTGCTGCTTTTATGAGCATGTATTTTATATGTATGTAGTACTCTGGTACGAAATTATTTCTACCGCTGCTGCCGTTGTTGCTGTTATGTTCACCAATGTATATAAACATTTTTGTAGGTTATGTGTATATAACAGCGCTGAGCGCACGTACATAAATGTTGAGTTGTTTACATACACTGTAAATAAGCGTCATATGACGAACAGAAATTCAGTCGATCGTGTGTTGGTATACAATTGCACTGTGCAACAAATTGTGCATTTGTTAACGTTCTTCAGTTTTTAAGATATCGATCAAGTCCTTTTCTCAGCAAGAAGCTGTTTATTTGTCGGAACCGTCAATTTCGGACCACTAAAGCATATAACTGTCATAGAAACTGAACAATCGGAATCAAGTGCTTCTTAAGAAAACTGTTTCATTTGACAAGATATCTTCCCTAAATTTGGAAGTAATTATTGCTCCAGGGAACGCTACAATTTTTGAAGAATTTGTTCAGATCTACCGTTTTGCACATGACTTTTGCAGTCTTGCACCCAGGTAGCTCGTGCCATCGTGCTTTCATTTTCTTTAACATGCTTTTGTCGAGATTATCGTTTAGACAATGCATGGGTTTTCCAATGTTTATCACGTTTTCGGATGTTAGCCTCAGCGGTTTTAGGAGTGCTCGAGAGAAAAGTTTTGCGGAAGATTTATTGTTCATTGGCATTGCTAACGGTGAGTACCACAGGCGATGAAACGAGGAGCTGTACGAGATATACGGCGGCATTGACATAGTTCAGCGAATCAAGAGACAGCGGCTGAGCTGATTAGGTCATGTTGCCCGGATGGGAGAGAAAAGTTCAGCTTTGAAGGCATTCGCTTACGCCGTTGGAAGTGGAGGAAGAGGAAGACCTCCACTTGGTATCTCGAATTGACGCCAAATAGCGAATAGAAGAAACTACTGGCGCGCTGTCATCATAATTTTGATGGTTTTGTAAAAAATTTCTGAAAACAGGTTCTGTAGATTTGATACTCCTATAAATGCTGAACTGATTTAATATAAAGCCATTTCGAGTCAGAAATATGCTCGTTGATTTGATTTCGCAGAAAATCATATCGAAAGAGTGAGAACTGTAATAATTAATTTATTTGACCTCAATGACCTTAATAATATTTTGTTGCATAGTGTATATTCTTTTCATCTACAGTGTGTGTGCAATTTGCCACACTATGCGACAGAGTGCACGTACATAAATAATATAGTGACTGACCAAATTTCTGTTTACAAATATATTTTATATACTAATAGAATTTTCTTCCGAAGAAACAATAAAATATAATATAATGGGTTGTCAAAAAAGTCTTGCGGTATTTTTATTGATTTTTTTTTTTTTATTGAAATTGAAATGAATTTTTGATGACTCATGCCCAGCTCTTGGCCGATGCTACGGCTGCTACTGTGCCGGTCTCTTTCGAGCAATTCAGCGATTTTATCGCAATTTTCGACGACAGGCCTTCCGGAGCGTGGCGAATCTTCGACCACCTCTTCACCAGAACGAAAACGTTGAAACCATCGTTGTGCGGTGGAAATGGAAACTGTATTGGGTCCATAAACTGCACAAATTTTATTGGCGGCTTGAGATGCATTTTTGCCCTTGTCGTAGTAGTACTGTAAAATATGCCGTATTTTCTCTTTATTTTGCTCCATCTTTGCGACGCTATAACTCACGAACGACTTAAAAGAAACGACAATCAATCAAACACGTGTTAGCGCATGAAATGAGCTTTCCAAAAAGGTATAGCATGACCCGATGCGACGAATAAAACTAGAACTACGCGCTTTCAGCGCCAACTAGCGAAAATGTCGCAAGACTTTTTTGACAACCTAATATATATTTCTGTTATAAACGCTCTACGATTTATATTTGTACTTCTGCGAATAATAAAATTTAAAAATTAATTCGTAAAGACAAGACTTTGGTGCACGCATTTCTACATGTTCTAAACTTTCAGTATAAAAACAACTAATGTTGTGCGAAAGATCATAATCTACTTAATAGTTCAACAACAAGTTAATACTGTTGTAGATTTCAGCGCAAAAATATACCGTTAATACCGTTATAGTTTCGAAAAAAATGCATGAAAATAAAAGTGGAAGAATTTTGCTAACCTCTTCTTATGAGCACTTTTGTCGGTCACTGTATGTTGCGAGTATATGCAACTCAAACAAATTTACTACGACCGTATACTTAGAAACATGTATGTAAAAGAAAATGTACACATTTTTGGCAGTAGTGAGTGTGTGAGAGAAAGTTTTTAGTGGGCTGATATTGGTATGAGACCAAACTCTGCCAAAATATGCAACGCTAAGGTTTTACAACTGACGAAAAAAGGTTGGCTGAATGACACCAATCTCCAGAGTGTGAGAGAGATGTACCATACATACAAAGGTACAAGCACATACTAGATAGGTCACGTACGGAAAGGGGCGAACAAGAAGAGATGAACGAATCATCTGCCTTTACTACTACTATGATTATAGTACAGCCGTTAGGAAAGGTCTTCAAAACGGTAAGTGTAGAAGAATTCAATATTTGAAATTTGAAAGACATTATCAAAACTACCGGCGTAATACATAACATACAAAAAGGCTTAACACCTATACCCATTCGCAAGACTTGGTAACTTGTCGCACTGTGTCGCCAGTTTGACTGTGCAGATCCAAAGCTTGGCTACCAGGTATCTAAAATTAGATGATCTTACTGCACATATTTCCTCAGCTAATCTGATCAATTAAGTAACTTCGACTCATTTTGATAGCAAATTTGTGAAAGAAAGCAGTGCATCTGCAGTCATACCAAGTTATGCCCTTGGACATCGCAGGAAAGTGTATGGCTGCGAAAGCTGACATTAGACTCAGAATGTCTGGGTTCCTTAGAACATGTGTCTGGACACTCGAAAATCCTCAATCAATTTGACTTCATACCGGATCACTTGAATCAAAGAGTCGCCAAACCGAACTCTGGCGGCGCCTTCTCTACCCATTTACCAGCGAGAGAGTTGTGATTGGTAAGAAGTCGTTGGAGGAGAGGGGCAGTGAGCTTTTTCATGAATGAGTCAAAGCTTGGGAGGAAGTTTGGTGGAGGGGTTTACTGTCAGGAGTTCTCTATCAACTCCAGTTTCAGACTTTCTGACCATTGCAGTGTTTTACAGCTCGAAGTTGCAGCCATTAAGGTAGCAGGAATTTTACTGCCCCTGCAGTGCAGCTTCCTTCAGAGAAGTGACCATCCACTCAGATAGCAAAACGGCTATACTAGCCTTGAACTCATAAACAGTGCATTCAGAGCTGCTCAAGATCGAGTGTCATTGTGATAAAACTGATATGGGGGCAGCCACAGCGGAATCGTAGGAAAATGTAAAGCTAATGCGCTAGCTAGAAAAGGCACCCTAAAACCGCTGTCGATAGAATGGTAGCGCATCGGTGCTCCCGTACCCTCTTGTGTAGTACTATTAGATAGCTAGGCGCAAAGCTTGTCCCGCGCTGGACTACCATCGGTACATGCGCTGTCGCAGAAGCCTTTTGGTCCAAGATAGATCGCAGGGTATTTAGTGATCTCTTTCTTATCAGTAAGGTTAGCCTCTCCGAAGTTTTGAGTCTTCTAACGGGCCATTGCCCCATTTGTGTCCACGCAGTAAGGTTGGGAATCCTACCAAACGTCATCTGCAGAAGCTGTATGGAAGAATATGAGGTGGAAACAACTCAACACTTCCTTCTTGACATTCCCGCGTTTGGGAGGCCAAGACTTAAGCACTTGGGAGTGCTTACCTTCAGACATACCACCGAGCTGGCAGGAATGGAAAATAAACGTCTGTGCAAATTTGTGTTTGGCTACTAAGCGTTTTGATAAAAACCTAGCTATAAGTAGTATTAATAGACTATCTGTTCCGAGGGGTAAAAAAAACCTGAAGTAGGACACCTCCAGGTCGGGATTAAATTTGGATTCTTGCGGACAAACAACACGGGCAATAACTAGTCAACTAAGATTTTAAAAGGTTACAATAAAAATGGGATCCTTCTAAAGATTAAAAAAATTTATTATTCTTTAAAAAGCCATCTCTGGAGTACACTTGAAGGTATTAAAACCAACAATACCATGGTTTGACTACGTAATTTTGATATTGGTGCATACCACCAAAGCGACCTGTGGTGGCACAAAGAAACAGTTTTAGAACAAGCAAAGACTGCGTAAAAGCTTTCGACGGAGCTTTCAGTATTCCTAATGGGGTCAAATTTGCACATGGCAATATCTATAAATATAGAAAACTATGTATAAATGTGTATACCAACACTTTCACAAGGATCTATGTTATATATGTACATACATACATGTTATATACTAATATGTACATATATGCTTTTAGTATATAGAAAGTTTAACATACATAACGTATTTGTATAACTCAGTTTCTACTTGCTCGGAAATACTCTTCTCTATATACCATGGCATTCTTCGTATATAAATGTAGTGTGAGTGTGTGTGGGTAGGTGTGTGAGCTTGTGCTGGTAGGTGGCGTTAACCAGCTCTCAAGGATGCTGCTGCGGCCTTAAATTGAAGTGATAAAATTTATTTCAGTTGCAAACGTAGCTTAGAACGGATAATAAGACAAAGGCAGCCGAAGGTAGCGCCAATGAGTGCAAACACTTCACGGTAAACACACACACACGCGCATAAATACTAATACATATATAGTATATGCTGGATGTTCGTAAGTATGGATGGTATGTATGTACATATGTATGTAGCGCTGAACTTTCATAATAGCAATATGATTGCTGATGCAGAAAGGCATATACATAGGTATGCATCATAAAAGCACATTTGATTTCCAACATCAATTCCAAGAATCGACCTACTATCAGACGGCAAATATGGATGCAAAAGGATGGATTGTAAATTATATGCAAACAGGATGTTGATAATGCTTTTTGGGGAGCGATTTTATGCACTTCAATATTGACAAACTTGCGCATGAAATGTGTTCCACAAATTCGGTTTCAATTTAACGCAGGTCAAGCGGTTTAGCCAGGTTTCGCATACAATCAGTGCTGGACTTCTTGCTGTGGATCAACTTTTAGTGGATCTTATAAGTTGTAAAACACCTTGTGGCAGCTTATGGGGTATCCTGAAAGACTGATTCGTTTTAGAATAATTTTTCATACACTGAATAAAGCTTATGAAGAAAGAGCGATCGCTAAACTTTGCAAGGTTGGAACGAGTTGGATAAGCAATTAAAGTTTTTGCTGCACCACAAATGACGGATCCTGTTGTGGGGGTATGAATACTTAAAAAAATGGTGAAGTTGAGGAGCTTTTTCGTAAGTTTTGTAAAGCTCGTCGATCGTCGATCGCCAGATTTGACAACAGAGTTTTCAAGCGTAAATATCAGAATCCAATTCGGAAAATTTTGAAATATATGTAGATTCCTATATAAGAGATTCTACGGCAAAAATATATTTTCGTTCATTTCTCTACAACAAAATCAAGGTAGAGTTTTAATATTTTTAATACTTCTAATGGTTTCTTGGATTTTGGTTTCTGGAAAAAAATAGTGGGGTTGATTAGCTTTTCCGTAAGCTTTGTGAAGCTCGTGGAGCAGCGATCACCAGATTTGACAGCAGAGTTGCCATGCGTAAAGAGCAGAATTCAATTCGAAAATTTTTGAAATATAAGTAGATCAAGATCAAGGTAGAGCTTTCAAAATATTTTTAATACTTCTAACGGTTACTGCATTAGGTTCGGTATTTTCGGGACCCCATAAGACTCTAGTATAAGTATTTAGAGACATATATTTTTAATTAGCTGAGCTTTATCTACCGCAAAAATATATTTTAGAAATTTCCTAGAAATTTAGAAATTTATTAGAGTAGTTCTAGTTTTCCAAGCCATAATGATGAAGTCTCGAACCTCTTTATATTGAAATATTTTTATTACTTCCTTCGGTTTCTGGATTAGGTTATTTTTGGACCTTCATAGCACGCTAGTATAAGTATTTAGGGACATATATATATTTTTAAACAGAGGAGAGTTTGCGATACAACTTTTTTAGGAACTTCCTAGAAATTTAAGAATTTATTAGCGCAGTCTTAATATGATAATATCTCATCGTAACCAAGTTAGGATCTTAACAGTTCTTTTAAAATTTGTCCATGTATTGTTTCCCTTCTAAATGGTATACTTTTGGGACCTCAGAAGACTAACACAAATACTCAGAACCACATTTTTTGACCTTCAAAGGCTATATTTTAAAGAAGCGACTATAACTTGTTTTATAGAGCTGTGTAAGAGACCCGAACTATGTTAGCTCCATACTAAAACACCCTACAGAACATAGCCTGAAGAGAAACTAGTTGAAGATTTCAACAAATCAAACTTCTTGAGATCACACACATCAAAATGCACTCACGCGGTGAGTACTAATGTCTTTTTAATCAGCTGATCACTCAGTGCAGAGTTCAAGTTGTCGTCTGAAGTGAGTTCGGCTCATGCAAACGTCTCCCACCGACCATACGCTGACAACTCGAAGTGCAACACTGTTAGAATTTACATGTTATAGTGAAATTGCGCTGCGAGTAAAGTGTAAAACTCGGTAGCAGTCAACGAAGTTTGGTCGTAACAAACGAAAATTCACATGACCAAAGTATGTAAATACTCGTATCAACTAATGAAAAGCATGCCTTAACGAAAACTTACAGATAAACATGGAAATTATAAACCGTATTAGAAGAAGAAGAAACAGCACCAGCAGAGACATTAGAAGCAGCAACTATTTACAACAACTACCACGCCACGCCAACAATGCTATGCGCTGCAATGTACTGCAATTTTTTATGATGATACCGGGTAATGAGAAAAAATATTTGTACACTCGTAGACTTTACGTACTCGTTTGTACCCACATTCAAAGTCATCATCTAACGTCAAGACGGTCGTTTGCTAGCTTTGCAGTTGTTTTTCTGCTTCTTCTTTAGATGTTGTTGTTGTATAACTGACTACAGTTTGTTGTATTTCGCCGTCAGTCATAGCGCAATACGTGTGGCTCGAGCGGTTTAGCTAGCTTACTGGCATGTAAAAGTTTCAAATGAAAATTTCGTATTAATGAACGAGAAAACGTCGAGCAGCAGCAACGGCAGCAGCAAACAACATCGAAATACCTATAACATAGCAACGCAGTATACGTACAGCTGCACGTTCGATGTGGTGAGCCAGTAACAAAAGTAACCAAGCCAGGCAAAACTCGACTCAACGAGTCGTCGTCGTCAGCGCTGAGGCAGCTCACAACTTGATTCCAACTATGGCAGTTTGGTGCGCTGCATGGTGGGTCGTTTCAATGGATGTCGCCATCGAAACCTGAAAATATACGCAAATGAATTTTTACTTGAACCAATATAGATGAATTTGGTACGGTCTTAGAAGGAAGAGATTGTGTAGAGATTATATTTTAACAACAACCGCTTGGATTTCATATACGTAACTGAATACGAGTACTAGAAATTAATAATCGGTGAAAGGCCTCGAGCTTATTAGATGTGTACTGCAAAGACTTTCCAAAAACGTTGGTCGAACGACTATGAGACTGAAGAGTTTCGGATCTGCCACTTTTTAGAAAAACGTTCTCTACGGTCTGGAAAAAAAGTGTTTTGAAGATGGGTGTGATGAGTACTGGTCTCATCGTCTTCAAGGCAGAGTACCTCGGATTTTTCCAGTTTTCAGACTTGCCTACAATAAAGTATCTTGAATCTATAGCTTTATAGTGAATTTTTCTAATTAGTTCAGGAAATCTGGATCAGGAAAAAAGTTTTTTTTTAACATAGTTTAGGTTACTACTGGTCTTATCGACGTCAAGGCAGCGGACCGTGGGATTTTCCAGTTTTCAGCCTTTTTATCAACCTTCGCAATTTTTGATGAAAGACACTTTCGAGCCAGAGCCAAGGGTTCTTCCAGGTTCCGAAGTATTTTAGTCTCTTCTCTTTAGGCTACTCTTCACATATCCACATTTAAACATTGAGAGTGAGAGTAAGCGAATTTCAGTTTAATTATGTAAAGATGAAAGTACTCTAGAAATAATCAATACATTTCAAGGACTCGGTAAAAAGCAAAATTGTTAGGAAAAATTTGTCAGATAGTTCATAACAGTACTTTAGTCATGGTAAACACTTTTTCATAAGAAAACTCAATATCTAAAAAGTTTGAAGTAATGCCGTCGATCGATCTACGCCAGTAAAGAAGAACAAAAATGTCCGGTATTTAATTCATCTGCTGAACAACCTGATGTTCATCTGCACCCAACACTTTTAATTGATGTCCGTCTAACCATAACCACGGATTTTCGAAATCTTATATAGCTGAACTTAAATTCAGTCTCCAATATTGCCCTCCCGTCTAAACAAGATTGTGTGAAGGGTGAGGTGGACAAGGAAGCACAGATAAGCATCTATGCGGATGGGTCCAAACTAGAAAATCGACTGGGGGATGGTGTCTTCTCTGCAAACCTTGATACCAAAATCGCCTTCCTTCCTGTAAAACGTCCTAAAGGGCGACCACTTCTCTTGGACCTAGCAACTGAACTCCATCTGGTATCGCAAAAGACCACAACTGCGCTATTCGTCGCTTATTGGCCTACCAGATTAACCCAACCGAACTTAAGCAAAATGTAAGGCGAGTTGATACCCCGTCGTTTGTTTGTTTCAATATTTTTTCGGGCAGAAAAATACATTCCCCGAACCCTATCTACCGTATTTAATATAGGTAGAGCGCTTTAATCACGCAAAAATGTATAACTTTATGCAGTTAAGGGCCAGTAATATACCACTGTGCAAACCAAATCGACTTCGAATCCAGTTGAGCTCATCTGAACCGAGCTCGTTGCTTGAGCAACGAAGCGCACCAGCAACACACTGCACAGTAAAACTGGTTTTCACCAAACAACAGCAACAACCTCTATTATTGCTTCAATATACATACATACGTTTATACACACTTATGTACATACAAGCATATAAATAGTTTTTGTTATTTTGCCAACTATACTGTGTCGTTCATTTGTTCGTAGCTGCTGGCAACTAACTTTTTGCCAGCGTAGAGTGTAGTTTTGTTGTTCGTTGCTATCCATTAAGCCACAACTCGAAAATATTTTCCCCACACACACATGCATGCATACAAACTTGCATATGTATATATGTATGTATGTATGGTATATGTATGTATGTGTATCAACATTTCGACAATATGAAATAAAACGTTTGTTGTTGTTGTTGGTTAATGGGTTTTGTTAGTGCAGTCGTTGTTGGTGGTTTACATGCTGCCTATGTATGTGTTCGTGTGTGCATGTAGGTTTGCATGTATGGGAGTTTGCCCAGAGTATTGGCTATGTATTTAGTAATTTGTGTGTATATAAAAATATATGAATGTGTATTGTATATGTGTGTATATGCATACATATTTTTAGGTATGTATGTACATACATACATACATATGTATGTATGTTGTACATGTTGTAGGGCATTTTTCGACAAATACATATATCTACTATATGCCTATAAATATAGCTATACATAGACATACAAACATAGATATTTGCATGTAAATATACATACATACACTCATTTTCTCGTCTATTCACAGGCATGCGAGTTATAGATACATATGTATACATATCTACAAATCTCTTGCATGCATATGCATAAACATAATATACATATGTATGTACACATATGTATATACACACATATGTACGTACATATGCATGAGTATTTCAGACCAAGCAGGAACCTAATTAAGTCAAAGGAATTTCATTTTAGTTCTGGCACTGAGGACAGATGATTGAGGGTTTTTTCCGAATGCTATTTTTGTTGTAATTGTTGTTGTTGCTGTTATTGTTGTTATTGTTGTGTTATCTACCAATTTACTCATGTTCGTTGCCAACACGAACTCATAAAAACGTTGCACTCATTCAGCTGTTAGCCACACACACACATACACACATTTCGATAAAGCGTTGTTGTTATAAAACTGTAAAAATATGTTTGAATGTGTGCGCCACAGTCGATTTTCCGGCTTGTCCAATCTGTAGCGCCGAGCTGAGAGCAACAGCATTTTCAGCATTTCTGTTTTCGCAATTCAAAACTAATCGAGTTATGCATAGAAACAGTGGAGTCGAAGAAATTAACAGCGCCGAAATCAAATACCAGCGCTATGTTGTCAACAATGCCGACAGCGCTAACAAAACCAATAACATTACTCGGCAAGAATAAGCAAACTAAGCACATATTCGTTATTTTATTTCATTTCTGTTGTTGTTATTATTTTTGTACCGTTCAAGGCGATCAACATCGTTATTGCGCGATCAGCGGCGTGTGTTCGCTCGTGTGTGTGTGCGTGTGTTCGAAGTCAACATCGTAATCGCACGATATTTTCGTATTGGAAACGATGTACGAACGACCGGCTGTTCGACTGTTCGAATGTTCGACAATTGCTCGATTCTTTTTAAATCGTTGTCTTCAGTAATGTTTTTTGTTTGCTTTCTACTTCTGTGCCTTTAAGTGTGTGCGTTCGTATGTTTGTTCTGTTAAGACGAAAGCGGAAGTAGCACACGCATTAGCGCACTAATACCAGCGCAAGATCATAAAGCGATGATCGTGCGCCGTGAAGTAGATACTGTTATGCGAGTTTCTAATTATTATTTTTGCGAAGTACTTACTAGTGTTGTTTTTCAGCTTGCCGACAGGATAGGAAACATATTCGTCAGTTTGCTTACTTTTATATAGAGCATGAAAGTTTCGAGAAAGATAAAAATAAAGGAAGTGGTGAATATTTTTTGATATTATAAAAATATATTATATTTCGATATATGAATGTAAGTGTTGATATTAGGTTAGGTTAGGTTAATCTGGTAGGCCAATAAGGCACGCATTGACCAGTTTTGGTCCTTTGCGATACCAGATGGAGTTCGGTTGCTAGGTCCAAGAGGAGCATTCGCGCTTGACACGAATTTGAACGGACTCTGCGGTCTCACCAGCGATGCCTCCTCCAATGTCTCATACTGTGGGGACCCCAGACGTAGTCTCGCCAGTGCGAAGCAAGTGCACAAGAAATGCTCCATTGTTTCGCTGGTGCGCGGCTCTAGACATTTCCTACAGTCTTCTAGATCTGGTGCTAGTATTATAAATTGCTAAACTTGTTTTATAGACATAACCACATTTTTTTCTTATACTCGTACATATATGTTCAGCATTACTTAAGTAATTATGGAAAAATAGCATTTCTTGTTAGATAAAAATATTCTAAAGAAAGAAGTAGAATTAAAGCCTCCAAACTTATTTCAAGAAGTCGGCTAGTGGAGTTCGAAATTCTTACCAAAATATAATATGAAGAAAGAGAATGGAAAATAGAAAAAACATGTACCAAGCCATTTATGAAGCAAGTCTAGTTATAGAGTGCCTTAACTCATTTGCAATTTCTTTAAGCTTTTTCCATATTAGACTTGTATAGGTGTCCGTCTAGAAACGGCACACCAGAGGAGTTTGTTAAGGAGGACACACTTACTCCAAATTCATCCGGTTGAAAGCGAGTCGCGATGTCCTCTTACGTTCTAACGCACTGAGCTCCGCAAAAGCTAGTCAAAAACCAAAACTTGTGCAACTGCGAGACTGTGGAGATCCCAGTGGGAACCGTCGCAGGTACTCCGAACTGCTTGCACTTAACAAAAGCATTCTCGTAGCTTTTGTAGGTGTTCTGACTGGCAAATATTTACGTAGTAGTATGATATAAATGTCTCAATTTAAGTTAGAGTTCCTCATAATCGTTGAGAAGATAAGCATTAACCCATCTCTATCATCTATAACTTCGGATATAGTCAAAAAGGGCTTAAATATTCGTAACATTATCATTGTTTCTGATCAGTTGTGATTAGTGGTTTGTGAGTACGACGAAATTGACATGCTAGCCGACAATTCTACGAAAAACCCGTCCACAGAAGGTTTGAAGACCGAAGCATACTCTTGTAGAACCCCCTGACGTGTTTTAGTAACTCGAAGGAACAACAGGATATGGTGAACCCGATTCTCTAATGGATGACGATAGAGCAGATGTTCCATTGCTGACTATGAATAAATTCGAACAGCTTTACCCGCCTGAAGAACAACAAGTGGTTGGGGCCGATGGTTTGTCGACCGAGCTATTGAAATACGGCCGCGAAAAACTGATAACGTGCATGCGTCAGCTTCTTTGTAGAAAATTTTCGGTCGAAAGTATGTCCGACGATTGGAATTTAAGTGTGATCTGCCCAATCCACAAAAAGGGAGACTCCACAATCTGCGCCAGTTACCCTAGGATAAACCTCCTCATCATCGCTTATAGGGTTCTATCGAGCGTATTGTGTGAAACATTAAAGCCCACCGTCAACAAACTAATTAGCTAATTAGACCTTATCAGTGTGACTTTAGACCAGGAAAATCAACAACTCACCACCACTTTGTCGATTTCAAAGGTGCTTTTGACAGCAGGGAATGGAGCTACTTTTATGCCGCTATGTCTGAATTTGGTATCCCGCAAAACTAATACAGCTGTGTAAGCTAACCTTGAACAATACCAAAAGTTCCGTCATGATCAGAAAGGGCCTTTCCGAGCCATTCGATACCAATCGAGGTTTCAGACAAGGCCACTTGCTATCCTCCCGCGCCGTTAGATCTGCTTTCTCCAGACTAAATTAGAAAGCAAAGCAAATGGGTCTGGTAGTGAATGAGCGCAAGACGTAATATCTCGCGACTTGGCTTCCACGTCACTGTTGACAGTCATAACTTTGAAGTCCGTTCTGCTGAAGATTTATAGCCCTTTGCACATTGGCAACGGCGAACGACGAACGGCAGTCGATGGAACGATGAGCTGTACGAGGTATACGACGACATTGACATTGTTTAGCGAATTACAGTGGCTGGGTCGTGTCGTCCGAATGGATAAAAACACTCCAGCTGTGAGAGTATTCGACGCAGTACCCGCCGGGGAAACCAGAGGAAGAGGAAGACCTCCACTCCATTGGAAATGGACCAGGTGGAGAAGGACCTGGCTACACTTGGAATCTCTGATTTGCGCCAAATAGCGAAAAGGAAGAACAACTGGCGAGCTGTTGTAAACTCGGCTATAACCGCGTATTTATTATTTATATTAACGATACACTCAAAAATGCCAATACTCACAGCGCTCTCTGTAATCTATCGAATCATTATCCCTCAACCAAGGCAATCGAAATTCGAACTCTTTCTCACGAGTTGGTTAGATTTCCAAACAATCGCATTTTCTATGTACGCTAAATTCAAGCATCCTGCATTTGTTTTAGCATTACACTCCTGCGCTCTCTCCGAACTTAACAGCTGGCGAGCTAAAAAATGCGAAGAAAGCAGAAACAAATGAGCAACTATGTGTGCTAAGTACAGTTTTCTTAACAGTGTGCGGCGAGTGTGAGAAGATAAGGAAAGAGTCTTCATATTTCTTATTGCAGATCATTGGACTGATATTAAGCCTTTGGTGTACATACATACATACATACATACATACAAGCAGCAACTGAGCAGGTCTCTTCGTTAAAGTAGTGCTGTAAAAAGAGACACAATTGCCACTAAGCAGCGTTTCTTTTGTTTCGTGCCAATTGCTTATGCTACTCAGCGCGTTTGTTATAGCTGTAAATTTTAGTAAATTTTGGTAACGCCGCTGGCTCTCACAGATTTTCGGTCTGAGCACTAGCGAAATGAGTAATGTTCTATTTGCGCTGGTATGTCAGGAATTCTGCAAAACAAGGAAGTGTTTAACTCGCTGCTCAAATTACACACATCTACAAACAAACGCGTTTGGGAGTGTGTGTGTGTGTGTGTGTGAAATGATGCTGCGTCAGCGCAGTGCAATTTTTTAAGCATTCAAACAACAACAACAGTAATAAAGAGTTTGTATGACTCGACTGCTGAATGACAGGTAAAATTATGCAGTGCAGTGCAACGTTGTTGTTGTTGTTTGCTGATCACCGCCGCGCTGTGAATCATGCGCTCATCATGTGTGCTAAAACAACAACGAAAGCGATTGTTCATTTCAAATTTCATACAATTTTGCTGGCTACCTGCTCAATCGTTCGATCACCGTCCGTTTGTTATCGTTGTTTTTTGCTTTTGTTATTTATTTTGTTGTTGCTTTCAACGCTGTCCCACCGACGCACTTGTTCTTTCTATTGTTGCTCTGCCATTTATTCGATTTCATTTCATTTTCGTATTACTTTGTTTTGCTCAACAATTTTCTGCTTCGCATTTTGCACTTCTAACGCCGCTGTGGCTCAACACATACACACACACACACACCCATACAGCTATAAGTTTATTTCTCTGCCTTTTCCCTTTGGCTTTGGCTTTGTTGATGTTTTGACGTTTCGCATTGTTAACGCCGATCGCTTTGCGGCGTGTTGATCTTACGTGAGCGCAACACTACTCGAGATCGAACAAAAATAACTCAACGTATACTTAATGCATGCCAGCGGCACGTAAGCAAAAATTAAAAACAAAAAAAAAAAACGAATAAAAATACCGAATGGGGAAAAACAACACACTTTTGAATTTGTTTACTTTTGCGTTTACCTTGAGCGCGTTCGTTTGTTGCGGCGTATTTGCCGTTTGACGCTTTGCGTCGGTATCTCGAATCGTTAAAGCCAAGCGATTCTAATAGGAAAAATACGGTTATAAAAAATGCATATCAATAAAATTGTATATGATATGTATTTGAGAAATACATTGTGGCAAAAGAGTACCCGGATATTGTAAATAAAACGCAAAATATTTAATTATTCATCAATATTTATGTTGTCGCCTTCAAAGTAATCCCCACCAGAAGTAATACACTAATGCCAACGATTCTTTCAGTCCTCGAAAGACTTTTCATAAGCACTTTTTGAGAAGACCTTCAGCCCCTTCAACGAATTTTGTTTTACCTCTTCGATCGACTGAAAACGGATTACAAGGAGTATGGGGAACAAGAGAAAATCACACGGAGCCAAATCTGGTGAATACGGTTCTTGCGATGGTGCTTTATCATCGTATAAAATACATCAATTATTCTTCTACAATTCCGACCGTTTTCGACGGATACTCTCACGCCAACGACTCAATATGGCCAAATAGAACCGTCTGTCCCTCCGGAACTAATTCATGATGCACCAAACCACGAATATCGAAAAAACTATAAACATCACCTTGATTTTTGGAGTGGCTTTGCCGTGGTTTCGGCTTGTTCTTTTCCCTCCATTCCGATGATTTTTGACTTGTTTGCATGTCAAATTCTTAAACCCATGTCGCATCGGTAGTTATAATGCTCTCCATGAATGTGGGAATTCACATAACTAAGCATGCCCAAAGAGACCTGTAACTGTACTCTTTTTGAAAAAAAAATCACCTTTATCGGAACAAGAAAGCGTTTCATAGCCAAAACATCCAACAAAATCATTCGAACAGACTCGCTAAGGATGTCGAGCTCTCTTATCATCTCTCTAACACATACTTGACGATTTCGAGCATCATACTTCCATCACTTTTTAATATTTTCATCAGTTGAAGAGGTTGAAGGTCGTCCAGAACGAAGCATAACGATCTCCCGACCGTCTTTGAAGGCTTTGTACCACTCGTAGGATTGTGCTTTTGAACGCTAAGACTTTTCCAACATTCGCAACTATTTCGCACACGAAATTTGGTTAGATGTCAAATTTGTTCGATACTATTGAGGTGTACAAACTGGTTGACTGATCGCGCTCATATTTGGCATAGTAATTAAGAACAGTCCTACCAACATAGAAAAATACATCATTTTGAAATATCATTTACCCGGGGAGTACAATTAGAATTTCCTGGTGCTAATGGTATGGATGGTTGGTAATGTTAGAAATAGTCTGTCACGTTTAGACCTTCTCATATACCACATTAAAAAATCACCTGCTTAGCTCTAAAGTTTGCAACAATGCTATAGTACACTTCACAAATGCAAAATATTCCTTACAAGGACTTAATTTTGATAGGTCAGTTTGTATTGCAACCATATAGTCTAGTGATTCGATCCAAATAAATCTTACGAAGATTGCACCGTTGCCTTGGACAATAATCCATCGCGAGTTTGGTGAAGATATTTCGGTAAATGAAAAAGCTTTCAAGAACTTTAAACCGATATTTCATTTTGGATTTGTTTTGACTGCGTATAAAAGCGGATGCGTCCGCGGATTTGAGGAAAATGTGAAAGTAGCAATAACGCTCAGTGATTCGATATTTATTTTTGTAAGAGAATCCGCTCCGAGAAATCAAAACGCAGATTCCTGTTAAAACGGCAACTTTTTTCCTACAATGTCGAACATTAAAAATGGGATTAACGAGTCTCAAGCTCCAAACAAAATTACATTATCCCCAAAACAAAAGTCCACGACTTCGTATTAACAGACTGTCATTTGTAGGCGCGGGAGATAGCTAGGACGATAGGCATCTCAGTAATGAAGTTTTAGGCATAAGAAATATCGGTGAGATAAATGGTGTGTTTCCTAATTTCGGACAACAAGCGCGAACGTAAGAGTACTTCTCAGCAGTATTTGAAGATATTTAAACGCAATCCGTAATTTCTTTGTTTTTTCATAACCGACAACGAAATATGGATCCACTGACACACACCATGGAACAAAGAAGGGTCCAACCAGTGGACCTCTCTGTCAAACCAACTCCGAAGAAGACAATGACTGTCATATCGACCGAAAAGGGAATTTAGAGGGTTTGTCCGCAAAGTAATATGACTGATTCCCGCCGCAACTGTTCTTTGAAGCGTGTCCGCACCGACTGGATTCGGTAGAGAGCATTCCTAGCTAACGAACGAGCGTCTGGTCAGTTGTCTTCGAGCACCGGGAGAGTCAGAACAAACATTTTCGCGCGACGTGTTTCTGTGAGTGGTGCAAGACAAAAATGCAACGTTCGTTAGAGCAGAGGTACGCGATTAAATTCAACGTGAAACTTGGTAAATCTGCGACAGAGACGTTTTATATTATCAAGCAGACTTACTCAGATGTTACTTTAGCAAGAAGTGGTGTGTTTCGGTGGAACCAGACCTTTTTGGAGGTCTGGGTAGAGGTCGCTCTTGAAAACCGGAGGAGTGAGCAAATCCAAAGTGAAAACGATGCGAAGAAGACAATTTCCTTGACATCGAAGGCATCGTCCGCCATGAATTTGTTCCTCGTGGACAAACCGTCAACGCCAAGTTTTACGTGGAAGTCCTCAAGAGACTCAAACGAAGGGTCACACGGGTCCGACAAGACATCGTAGCCGATTGGAAGTTGCACCACGACAACACCCCGGCTCACACCACCTTTCTCGTGAACAGTTACCTAACCAAAGCCGGCATCGCAACGCTTCCGCAGCCGCGCTACAACCCAGGTATGAGACTATACGTGCAAAACCTACTTCGAGCCAGCGATTTTTAAAGCCAATAAATATTCATTCATCCAAACAAAAATAATTAAAATATCGCCTTTGTAAAAACTATTTATTTGTACCTTAATATATGTAGGTCCTTGTCAAAATTAATTACTTTATATTCAAAACTTATTCAATACCATTAAATAACTTTTAGAATTATTCGATACGGACATTCCAATCGAAAGATATCACGAACTTAAAACAATAAGTATTAGAAAAAAGTGGTGTGGCCAATTGCGAGCCGCTCAGCTAGGTTGCAAGGTAATCTGCGATGTTGCTCATGGGGCCACGGGAGAGGAGTCAATGTCATAAAATAAAGTGCAGCGCCCCTCACTGGCTCAAGTGACATCCTCCGAACTGATCGCGTTGGGAATTTAATATAATTAATATTAGAAGTTCATCCTCTTTCCCCAAGTAAGTTGGCAAATGGAGTGATCTGCCTGTTTAATATAAGAAAATGTCTGAGTTCCGAAAGTGAAAAAGATCGAGTTTTAACGGTAAAAACGGTTTATCTTTATTTCCGAATTAATCCCACAGTTTTTCAGACATCGAACTGAAATTTTGCACATGACATTTTCTTCACAGGAAGCTACTCATTTGTCGGAACCGCCGATATCGGACCACTATAGCATATAGCTGTCATACAAACTGTACGAACAGATTCAAGTGCTTGTATGGGCAACTTTTTCATTTGAAGAGATATTTTCAAAAGATTTGGCATGGATAATTTTTAAAGCCATTGGTGCAATCTCCGAAGAAATTGTTCAGATCAGTTGACTATAGCATGTAGCTGTCATACAAGTACAAACTAAACGATTGGAATCAAGTTATTATAAGTAAGTCGAATCAACAGAAGTTAACTTTTTTTCTTGTTTTTATTTAAAATCTATTTTTTTCAACTTTTGACTTACATAAATTGAAATGAGTTGATAATTGAATAAAAGGCAACGCCTTATGGCATTATTCTGCGAAAACTTTATAAATTCAGAGAAACTGACAGTGGTTATCAACTTTGAAAAAAAAAAACGAGATTGGCAGCCAAAACAAGACTTAGTTGAAATCGAAAGTTCGTAAAATGCTCTTTGAATTCTGATCTGCTCCTACTACTACATCAGAAAATTCACATTGCGCCAAGAGGTCACTCACTCCGTTCGTATTTCATATACACTACACAGAACTACAGAACTTTTGCAATTTTTGTGAACCTTGAAAGCATAACCGAAATTCTTACCAAGTTTATGTACGCAAGCAAGTGTGTCCATATCTATTGAATATAGAAAATCACCGATCTATTTGCAGCCAGCTTTGCCTTGAAGGTGTGATTTAAATAGAGGCATGTACTCACTTGTACACACACACAAATATTTATATGTATGTCTATTCGTTTGCACACGAAGCACTGATAAGACCAATAGCAGCAACAACAACAACAGCACATGTTCGCGTTAGTGCACTTATCAGTGATAAGTAGCCGAGTCATTGATTTCTTTCAAGGGCTGTCAATGGACAAGTAAGCGCCACAGCGCGCATACCTACATAGATATGAGTGTATGTATGTATGTATATGTGTAAATTGTTTGAGTTGATATTTTCCAGACTATCTGCTGACAAGCCGCTCACTTACGTGTTACGAATGAGTCGGTAATCGAGAGTTACTACAAAAATGTTTCGTCTGTATGTATGTACATATGTACATATGTGTATATGCACGAAATTATGAATAATCGCCATTTCTTTGTGTCATGGGATTTATTGAGACTGAATCAGCTGATTGCAACATTTGGTTAGCTAATGACTGTATATACAGAATTTATATATACATATATGTATGTATATACACATACATATGTATGTATGTACATATATGTGTACTGTGGCAAAAAATAGTAAGACTTTTTAATTTAATTTTCGGGCGAAAAAGCTTTTGCACTTTACTGAAGCCATGATCATGGTCTGTTAGACTCAGAATGAGTGAAGATCAGGAATAACAAGGCCTCAGGTATGTATCTTCACTACTTGTTATCAAACGATAAGACTTCCGAAGTTGGTGGGTTTTGCAAGTTTCAGTAGAGGTGTCACTCTTTCAAACCTTCCACACACCGGGTATATGAAAAATGGTTAGCGAAAGGTTGAGGATATTGGTTAGGTGTTTTAGTATTACCAATTTTGTTTTGTTTGAACCAAAGGATTTCGACAATTTCGCCTTAATGATGACACTCTCAAGCTCTTCATCGGTAAAAGTTGGTGGCGCACAGTCTTTTGGCACTTAGCACAGCCGCTGGGTAACATGTCTTTTCGCTTTGTCGGTTGAAGTCTGCAATGAAAATTGCCGGCTAAAATAGGTCACGCACTTCTTCGGGTCAGAGGAGTGATGGCCACCGAATTAAATGTCAACCCTTTCCTCATGTCTCATCGGATTGAACAAAACATTGGCAGTAGTTCATAGCTTATCCTGTGGAGAGGTTAAACCAAGTTCAAGTTCTCAAGACATTTCGTTCACTTATGACGATTTACCAAATCGATACCAGTCGGGTTGAACCGAGCGGTAGCAGCTGCGACCACCTTGCCGAATTGACGTTTAGCGGCGATTCTATAAAGCCGACTCAGTCAGTTTTGTTGAAGTTAACTAACGTGCGATTATCAAAGAAATAAAGTCTGTAGGTTTTTCATTTGAGATAATTATGAGCAGGTGATCTGATGCCAGAGTTAGCATAGATCGCCAGGTTATTCTACTTATTAGACCACTGTTAGCCATGTTAATATCAGACGATTTGTATCATATTGACTTTCTGAACAACAACTCCCGCCTCCATTAAATTCCAGTTTTTTTTTACATAATTTGTTAGAAACCGTTTTGTGGGCTTTCCAACGATCCAAATCTACTTATATCTAGAAACCAACTCACCTAGACCGCCAGCGAACATATCAAGTATATCTTGTTCAAGGTTTAATGAAATAATCAGCCTCTCCCAAAACAAACAAAGCCTCCTTGTCGCTGTATACAGGGCTCAGGAAGCACTTGTCCAACATGGGCATATACTCTTGCGCAAAATACCGGTTCTGCGACATGGAACAGGTAATCTCAGAACACCTGATTCTTAATTGCCCAGCAATTTACAGAAGCAGGCTAAAGGCCCTAGGTTCCATCTACGATTGCAAGAATCACAGCACTTCAGTCGCGCCCAGCAGGCTCCTGGATTTCTTCAGTAAGTTGGACCTCGGTGACCATAAGAGATATAGTGGAGGGCAAAACAAACTGTACGTCGCAGTGCAAAACCTCAATCTTCACTATCTAACTATGTATCTACATATGTGTATCTTGTTTCATCCAGATATTGTAGAAGTGAGTAGGTATACTTATCCGTTACTCGGGAAGAAGTATGGTATGCACTCAAGAACAGACATACATACATTGAGAGCGCGCATTCCTCTATCTAACACGATTATTTTATGAATTATCAAACCATTGCTTTAAATAATAATTTTATAAACCCTTGAACATATTCCAAGAGCATAAAAGTGTCTACCACGGGGGAATAATACACGCCTCTCACCACTGAGAAAGCAAACATTCACAATAAATACATTGTACAACACATATACATACATACATAAACTTATATTTATGTAGGTATGCAACGACGTGACCAATTATGTTATTATAACAGTTACGTGCGGCAGGACGAGTTCGATGGCCTACTCTTGCATGGCTGGTCAATTTCATTCATAGATTGGAGTGGACACTTAAAATTTTTGTCTCACACTAAGCATTCAAGTACGATTTGTTGCCACCAAACAAGGGCCTGCACCTAACAGCACATACATACATACATACACACACACACACATATACATGCATACATACTCACTAATCTGATTTTTTGTTTTCAGAGACAATGGAATTTCATTCATGAGATGCCGGCACAAAGTGCATGAGACACCAAGTGAACAACAGTGCAAACAAAGACAACAACAACAATAATAATAGCAGCAACGAAAACCTCCCAGACGCACGATAAGCAACTTGTGGAAGTGACGCAACGCATAAATAAATAGAAAATCGTTCGGAATTCGTGCAAATGCAAACAGCCGTTGGCAATGCAACAACAACCAACAACAGCAACAACCGCTTAACTTGAAAACAGTAACATTGATAAGTTGCACTGTCTCTACGACGAATGGCTGGCTGCGCCGCCATGCCAACAGCCGAAAATCGGGGAATCACCCTTATCAGCACACGAGCGACGGCATTTCCAAACAGCGACCGCATCAGCAGCAACTTAACGTATCCGAGCAACTTGCGATTCAGCCCGCAATTTAACAACAACTTTCATCTATTACCGCTGCCGTTATGTACCTTCGTAACAACAATGTTTGTAATTTGGCGACCGTAAACGATTAGGTCGCTCATAAGCTGTTTGCGCTGCGAATCGCTCTCTCCTTCGTTACTCAGTAGCGCCAACCGAAAATACAAGTATATAAACACAAAACACAGTCTGCAGCGGGTTTCTCTATTAACCCGTTATTAATAAGCTTCTAATGACACTCTCTTGTATTTCGTCTATGCAATTTGTTGTTTTTCTTTTCAACAAGTTAACCAATCAACAAGTCGTTCGATTTGAAAATGAAGTATTATCAAGAGTTAAGTCGAAGCGCCACTCAAACGCGCAAATTTCCATTAATACCCTGTGTGATCTCATTTTTTCGCACTTTTCGACTCAGCGCTATCCAAAATACAATGCTGTGGTCATAACGGTTCATTAACCTTTGAGATATCTTAAAGTTCATCGAGTAGAAAATGCCTACAGTCAGGCTTATCTCTATTAGGTTGGGAAGGTAAGCCAAATACCAACTCAATTGCGTTTAAACACATTGTATGAACTCACGGCAAGGTTACAAGTAGTACCTTCTTGGTCTGTGTACTACCAACACTATCCCATAGTAACATCGTGTGTGCCCTGTGCTGCTTGTGTCTCAAGACCTGACGTGATTCTCTAGGGTCCATTAGGTTAATAAATGAGGAATCCACCGCGACCTTAGGTCTATTGTGCCCTTAAAGTCCATTGCTTGGAACAACTTTTGAAGGATTTGAATAATCTGGAACAGCTCAACAGAATTGTGTATCCAACTACCCCTGGCGTGTCGATTGAAGAGATTGTAGGAGCATTATCGGAATACTAACTGGTCACTGTCTGGTGGCGACACACGCCGGCAAGATGGGACTGACAGAAACTACGCTATAAGCATCTGGGGTCCCCACAGTATAATACACTGGAGGAGGTATCAACAGTATGGTCGCAGAATCTGTTAAAATTCGCGTCAAGCGCAGGCATCGTAAACGATAACTACTTCTCTTGGACTTAGCAAGTGAACTCCATCTGGTATCACAAACGACCAAACAGGTCCATGCGTGGCTTATTGGCCTACCAGATAAACCCAGCATAACCTAACCTCGGGCCAGCTCATCTGCCTTTTAATTTTCTATTCCTCTTTGGCTGAGTACCTAGATGATATTAACCAAGTTACCTGCTGAGAGTTTAATGCAATGAGAGTTAGTATTGTCTTTACGGATAGCCTTAATTGCGACTTGGCTATGCATTAGAATGTTTATGGATTTGCTGGTTAGAGAGAAGCTCACTTCGTACACAATGTTATGCCCACAATTTCGGCCTGAAAGACTGAATTGTTTAGTCATTTAGTTTTAGATACTTTCTTTGTATTGATTACAACAGAAGAAGCTCGCTCCTGTTCCTATTTCTTTGATCCGTCGCTCACACAATCATTGGTCCACTGCGAAATGAGAACGATGTCTTTAATTTCTCGTAGGTCTGCTTTTTTCGGGCGCATTACCAATTTAGTCCAAGTTCAATAACAAGATCGAGTATGCTGCCATGTTCCATGGCTCCAATGGACTAAGATCATGAGCCAACTGAAAGTAAGCCTTGCCTCATAATTTACATGTATGTGTATTGGCAGAATATCGAGGCTAACTTCCAGAGCCTTTGTTGACGTACTTAGTTTTCGTTGCGCTCATAATACCCAGGCAGCAGGCCCATTATACCTCTTCCATGGCTTTAATACGGCACTTATTCGATAATACCACCGCATCATACGTTAGTTTGGGGCGAATGACACTTGAGTGGACAAAATGGACCATGTGAGGCCATAAACGCTTACTAGAAGGTGTCTCATCCAACCTTCCTTCCCTTAAAACACGGGCTTGAGACCGGCTTGGATTAGTAATAAAGAATGTAGAGACGTTGTTAGAAAATACATATGCTTAATAACAATAGCCAATAGATCTTCCTGGACAAACGGATTTTGAAATTTTGCTCTGGTTTGTGGAAACCTTGTAAGGTTATCTAACCTTTTATTATTCCCTGAACAGGGTATACATATTAAGTATGTCGCGAAGTTTGTAACACCCAGAAGGAAGCGTCAGAGACCCTATAAAGTATATATATATATAAATGATCAGTGTGTTGAGCAGAGTCGATTTAGCCATGTCCGTCTGTCTGTATATATATACGAACTAGTCCCTCAGTTTTTAAGAAATCGTTTTGAAATTTTGCAAACGTCATTTTCTCTTCAAGAAGCTGCTTATTTGTCGGAACGGCCGATATCGGACCACTATAACATATAGCTGCCATAAAAACTGAACGATCGGAATCATGTTCTTGTATGGAAAACTTTTACATTTGACAAGATATATTCACGAAATTTGGTATAGATTATTTTCCAAGGCAACAATGTAATCTCCGAACAAATTGTTCAGATCGGTTAACTATAGCATATAGCTGCCATACAAACTGAATGATCGGAATCAAATGCTTGCATGGGAAACTTTCTCAGGTAACGATATATCTTCACGAAAATTGGTATGAGTTACTGATCAAAGATATAATGTAATATCGGAAGGAATTGTTCAGATCGGCTCACTCTAGCATATAGTTGCCATACAAACCGAACGATAGGAATCAAGGGCTTGTATGTATGAAAAACTTTCGCATTTGACGTGGTATCTTCACGAAATTTGACGTGGATTACTGCTTAAGGTAACAATATAATCTCTGAAAAAATTGTTCCGATCGGATTACTATAGCGTATAGCTTCCATACAAACTGGACACATTGTTACTAAAAGAAATGCTCCTGTGAAGGGTATATTAGCTTCGGTGCAACCGAAGTTAACGTTTTTTTTTGTTTTCTAAGAAGGTTAGTTAGCATGAATTTTTTTTTGGAATGCTCTTCATACTTAATCTATCAGTCATTCGGGGTAGCATATACTACATAGCTTGAGATATTAAATTAAACGTTTGGTTGAAGTCTTACCACCTTTATATCGGTCTTGAAGGACTGACAGATTTGAGAAGCATATTTGTGTCCAAAATATCATTATTTTCCAAAAGTTATACTTTCGAGTAAATTTCAACTAACAAATATACACCCGGATGTGAATTTTAGCAGATATCCGTTCTATATGATGCAGATGAATAGTTTTAAAAGCGTTTTCACGACCGAATTATGTAATAACAATTCCTTAAATACAAATATTGTAGACACTCAATAAGAGCCACTTGAAATAATTTAATTTCGACAATTTGAAATGCGCGCGTAGTCGGCAGTAAGTGGGTGGAGAAGCTAACAAACGAAAGCGAATCAGCATGCGTACGAGGAAAAGAACCTTTTAAGTAATGACATCATGAGTACGTTTGCGGCAACGGTAATCAGTATTGTGCAGCAACAACAAATAAGCTCGGACAACCACCAGCTCAGCTGTGGTGATGCTGAGTCGGCGACGGCGACGTCAATAACGAAAGTCGTTGAAGACAATGTGCATATAACTATATATGTACATATACATATGTATATGATTGTGTATACATACATATGTATATATGTGCATGCATATACATATATGTATGTATAGAAGGCAGACGATGCCTTACGAAATATTATAAAGCTGTTAGTCGCTACTGTTGGTTAGTCGTTGGTAGTGAAACGTAATGCAAGTTACTTACGTACTCGCAGTAATAACAAAAACATAAACAACAACAAGAAAAAAAAAAACAGATTGCATTTAACAGCATCATTAGCAACAATTGTATAGTACTTGTTATACACAGTAATCGGCAATAACGTCCTCATAACCTCAACATCAATTTTCCTTACAACAAAAATGTTGTTTGGGTTTTATTTTATGACAAACAATCAGTTTGCATCAAAGTTACCAAACAATTCTACACTAGCTCTCCCGACACCCTTCAAAGTATATATGAATGTATGTGTGTGTATGTACGTCAGCAATTTTACCAGTTGCTGCAGCACAATTACGTCAACGAATAATTTAGCTTTAACTATTTTGATAACTAACGGTTAACAATGACTCGGCAACTGTCCGGCGAACTGGTAACGGTAAGCATGCAGTTAGGCAGGTGAAATTCTGCGTTGCAACTGCACGCCCCACGCCCACTTTTCCAAAAACATTACGTCCAAATATGCCCCTCCCTAATGCGATCCTTTGTGCCAAATTTCACTTTAATATCTTTATTTATGGCTTAATTATGACACTTTATAGGTTTTCGGTTTTCGCCATTTTGTGGGCGTGGCAGTAGGCCGATTTTGCCCATCTTCGAACTTAACCTTCTTATGGAGCCAAGTAATACGTGTACCAAGTTTCATCATGATATCTCAATGTTTACTCAAGTTACAGCTTGCACGGACGGACGGACGGACGACGGACGGACAGACATCCCGGATTTCAACTCTACTCGTCACCTAATCACTTTGGTATATATAACCCTATATCTGACTCTTTTAGTTTTAGGACTTACAAACAACCGTTATGTGAACAAAACTATAATACTCTCCTTAGCAACTTTGTTGCGAGAGTATAAACACAAAAAACCTGTCAAGACATTGAACTATTTAGACCCAACTATGTAGACGGCAAAATGGTGATTTAATATCGACAAGTGTTCTGTGGATCTTCTGGTCAGGTTTTTATACTAGACCCCTTGACTTCTGTGGTTTACATATTCCAGAGCAAACTCAATCTGTTAGGTTAGGTTGGATGGCTGATCCCTCAGCGTTTCAGAGGGATCAAATTTAGACTATTATGTAGAGTCCTCTGTGAAGCCAATCAAAAACTCATGAAGTTGAATATTATCTTCTTCTTCTTCGCCCCAATTCTTATTTTCGCTATTTGAAGCTAATTCGAGATACCAAGTACAGCCAGGTCCTTTTCCACCTGATCTCTCCAACGGAGTGGAAGTCGTCCTCTTCCTCCACTTCAACCGTCGGCAACTGAGTCGAATACTCTCAGAGGTGGAGTGTTTTCACCCATCCGGACAACACGACCTAGCCAGCACAGCCGCTGTCTCTTGATTTGCTGAACTATGGCAATGTCGCCGCTATCTCATCTGGCTGTATGAAATTATGATATCCAATGGGTTTTTGACTTAACTCAACTGTGCCAAAAAATATGTTTGAAGTGTTCATGGCTAGGCCTTAATGGCTGTCAGACTTAATTACCAGGAAAGGTCACTCTAATAAACCATTAAACGTGTAAATAAATTGACTACTAACTATGCCTAAGATCTATTGTGCTCTACCTTTTTCACACGGAATCATAGGCCCAAAGGACTCAGATAAATCACAGAATGCTGCTGAGTACTATTGACACAATGCCTTACCTATTTTGATATATAGAAGTTCCTTAATCCTGCCCCTACATAAACGGAACTCCGGAGTTTCCGGCTCCTTCTCGCAAAATCAGCAGTTAAATATTCAACTAGTGCGTCTTGAGCCAGCAATGTCCAATTTAAAATGCCATCAGTAACTAAAATTTGTCTCATAAATGGTCTATAATACCTTTGAAATTTGTGCGGTTGTAATCATCCATTAGCAACTTTGCCCAATGTCTATAAGTAATTTTTGTCTTGATAACCAAATTGTGCAGCAATTGTGCACTTGTTCGTTCAAATATTTCTTTTCTCGTGTTATTCAGCGACCCATAGCGAGCGTCCTGCTCATAGTTTCACAAAATTAAACAAGAACGCCCTTAAAATTTCCGAAAATATATTTCGAATACCTTAGAAGCTATCGAAAGTGAGAAGAGAGACTTATAAGTCGTGTAGAAAGGAAACTTTGTAAATTTATATACATAAGTATGTATTCAGACAGCACAATTCGTCAAATAAAAGTTTTTCATATTGAATTTTAGCTTAAATTTGTTTTCGGTGTTAATAGTGGCTTCAAGATAAACGAAACTGTTCACAATGGAGATGGTTTGACTGTCTCTCATGATGAGTAAAGATTCGAGTTTACGGCTTAAATAATAAATGAATTTTCCCTCTAACTTCTCCTTATAATCGTTTATAATGCGATGCATTCCCTTTCATTATTATCCAACTTAAAGACGACGGAGCCAAAGAGCGCGATTTTGGTTCGAGGATAAGTAATTTCAATACCGAACTGTTTACTCCAACAATGGATTAAATGAATCAAAGTGATTGCTTCACAGCAGCCCCGGGTTTCATTTCTGATTTCGCATAATTCCTCATACGAGGTTTGTCCAAAAGGTATGATAAATTTTGTATTTCCTAAGAAAGTGCTTATTTATTCAAAATATCTATTTTGTTCCCTTCAAAGTAATTACCCGCCCCCGATATATTGTCAGTTTTTGTGAGCATGTTTATTACCTTTTCGATGCAGTTTTTTTCCCCTGCAATCGAAGAAAACTGTTAGCAAAACCTGCCCATTCAACCTAATTTAGCGAGCTTTTTTCGGCCTTGGTTTATGCGGCAGTTTCCGTTGGGATGATTGAGCTTTGGTTTCCACGTCATAACCATAAACCCATAATTCGTCACCAATTAAGATCCTCTGAAGCAGATCTTGGTCGTCGCGGACTGAGTCATAATGTCAACGCCACGTTGTCAGATAAGTAAAGGACATGAGTATCAAAGTATTTCGCGAAAATTCAAAATTCACCATACCTTTTGTACAAACCTCGTAGAACGTATTTAACTTAGACTAACGGTTGATTTTTTTAAACTATTACATTTATTTGTTCAAGAGTTTATGCGATGATGAAAATTAGAATAGGTCACCTTTTGTGGCGCATCCCACATTGGCAGTTCACTTGAAAACAATCTCTATATAAAGCGGAAATATACCCAGTATATCACGAATTTGTAAGGTGAATAATTGCAACGTGAAAGCTCCAGCTGAAGGATGAAGTCATATGTAGAAGTTCACGCAAGTGTGGAAGGACCAAAAATCCTCTGCGTACGCAAAAAAACATCTGTTTAAAGGCGAGCTACAGTGAGATGGCGAAACATCCTCTCCCAGAGTAGACGCTGGATTTAAGACCCGCCACGTAAAAGACCCTACCAATGAAAAGGAAACAAAAGCCTATGATTCCCTAAAAGATGACGATGGACCAGACGTTCCATTGCCCAATTAGGAAAAAGTTCAAATAGCTATTACCAGCCTGAAGAACAACAAAGCAGCGGGGGGCGATGAATTCCTGGCCGAGCTATTCAAACACGGCGGCGAAGAACTGATAAGAAGCATGCATCAGCTTATTTGTTATATGGTTGGACGAAAGTATGCCCAACGGTTCGAATTTAAGTATGCTTTTCACAGTCCACAAAAAGGGAGACCCCGCAATCTGCGCCATCTACCATGGCATAAGCCTCCTCAGCATCGCATATAAGGTACTATCGAGCGTATTGTTTAAAAGATTAAAGCACACATTCAACAACTACAACTGACCAGATATTCACCATGCGCCAAATCTTGGAAAAGACCCGTGAAAAGAGAATCGACCCTCTTCTTCGATTTTAAAGCTGCTTTTGACAGCACGAAAAGAAACTGCCTTTATGCCGCTATGTCTGAATCCCTGCAAAACTAATACGGTTGTGTAAACTGATGTTGAGCAATACAGAAAGATCCGTCAAGATCGGGAAGGGCCTTTCCTGGCCGTTCGATACCAAACGAGGTTTCATACAAGGTGACTCCCTATTGTGCAACTTCTTCAATCTACTGTTGGATAAAATAATTCGAGCTACAGAGCTTAACCGAGCAGGTATAATCTTCTGTAAGAGTGTCCAGCTGCTGGCATACGCCGATGATATTGATTTAATTGGCCTCAACATCCGCGCATTAGTTCTGCTTTCTCCAGACTGGATAAGGAGGCGAAGGAAATAGGTCTGGTAGTGAACGCGGACAATACGAAGAGGCATAACGTCAGCAGTGTTTCTAGTTTCTCATGGGTGCTTGCCTTCGTCGATTATAACCTAAGTAATATTTCAAATAAACTGAAACATTGGTTAAACCTGCTCAAATAGCTTCAGTGTAGCATTATTTTACGGAAGTATGGTGGCAACCCTTTAACAGCTTACCAACAGTTGCTATAAGTTCTCCATTGTTACCGTCCAACGCAACTCAACGTCCATCAACGAATTTTCCTTCCTTCCTTTTAATAATTTATTATCCAAACACTGTTGATCCGCTTTAATATACCGTTAATACAGGGATGGCATAGCAGATTCAATATTTTCAAACTGTAAATAAACACAGCAACAGTAACGTTAATTGTCATTGCCGCAGCAACCCTGTGTTGTTGATTGGAATGGGCGCATTTTGTAAAACGAAAATAAAAGAAATATTGTGTGTAGCGTTTTACTATTTTTTCGTAGTTTTTTCTTTGTTTTGCCCTCACTTCGCACATTCATTTTATTTTTTGTTTCGCTGTGTGCGAGCCACAGCGCCGAGAAAAAATGTTTCAAGGCGAAATGAGCGCTGTGCGGCGCTGTGTCATCATCATCAACAACAATAACAACAAAACCACAGTCAACAATGAGAAAATGGAAAACAACAAAAACAATAGTAATAAAGCAAAAAAATAACAGGCACAACAACAACAATAATAATAGCAGCGAATGGCAAACGAAAGCACTGCACAGCAAAGCGGCCGCAGAAGAGCTCACTTGTGCGCTTGGGAAACGGAAAACGCAAACGCCGCCAAATGCCAAACGAGCAATGTTGGGCTGAGTGACTGGCTGTCCGACTGGCGCGACTGCTAAAAGTCGCCAGGTACAACTTAGCCAGCTAAAAACGCTACAATTTCATAGCAACAACCAGCGGCTCTAGTGCGGCAGTCGGCGGTAGTACGACCGCACAACGAACGAACAACAAATGGCAACAACCAACCAGTGAGCCAAACGAGCCAACGATCCAACACAACAAACAGCAGCGTCAGCCGTAGCCAAAGGCACCAGCAGTTGGCAATAATTTTATTTTAGCCAAACACGCCGACATACGGACCCAGCCACAAATATATGTAGATATACAACATATCGTACAACAACAACAACAATTGTTATAGTCATATGTGAGTACAATAACAGTAGAACAACAACAGCAACAAACGTCACACTGCAAACGCGCAGAGACAACAAAATTCGAAAACAACAGCAGCAATGGAAACGTCTCGGCACCGATTGTGACGGCGAATGCCAAAGCGCTTGAAACGACAACGACGAACAGCGAAAAATATCGAACGATATAAGTATGCTGATGCGAACTGTGCGAACGAACTACGTAATATCAAAACTTGTCTATACGGTACGTACGTAAGTATAGTTGCTGTTGTTGTTTTTATTATTATCGTATTCGTTGTTCAAATGCTGCTTATAAAACTTTTATACTCAAGTAAATGAAAAATATACGAAAAAAATGAGCAACACGAGCGCGTCGCACAATTGGAACGACAGCGCGGTTTCGTCGATGGTTCGTTCGTTGGCTGGTTCGGTTCGTTCACTGTTATTGAACATATTTAGGTGGTGGGCGAGAGCAGGGCACCCGCGTGAGGAGGCAACAAAATACAACAGCAACCACAGAAATATTTTGTGGCGCTCATGTGATCCAACACACAATTGAGTGGGGAATGAAGATTGCTCGGTGTATGATGTGTCGACTCACATATAGTATGAACGAAATGTCTGTATGTATGGGTGTATCACCTATTCCGGGTAAGTAAATATTCAGTTTCACGGAAAACACTCGTAATCGGCATATTGCGAGCCACTCATCGCAGCTCTATCGGCATTCTCATTATATGAGCCATCAAGAATAAATATGACATAAACCCGAGTTACTTGATAGGCATACAGCGATCTGAAAGTGAGTCTTAAAGCAAAAATTCAAGACTCTTGGTAAATACGAAGCTTAACCTTGAGTCTCTACTTAATGACACGATTGAACTGATCTACCTCGCCATAGTTCGGCTTATAGACCGAGACATGCCAGCGTTCTCTGGCTTCGCCTTTGACGCTAGTAGTCACAATATCCTCCTTGCTGAAATTAGGTAAAAGGAAAGTATTTAGTTCATTTCGGACCAACAAACAAGCTCTGATGCTACCAGTACTGTTGGTCGCCGGCTCCTCGCCCTTACTCCAGAGATGCCGCTACTACTCAGCCACGGCTCTTGGATTAGTACGACATTGCCTCGGTCCCTTCGAGACGAAGCAAACGATTGGTGGATGCAGCCTTCAAGTGCTGGAAATTAATCTGTAGAACCTTCACCTTCCAGACTTTTCTCCAAAATTGCGAATCGTCAGTCAACGGTATGCACTCAAAGCTCGCTGCGTCCGAAAGGGACGAGTACACTTCCATGCTCCTTTGGGCCTCAGTTCTTATCTTCTATTACTCTTGGTAGCTGTGGGACATCCGCCTTAGAACGATCTTAAGAACCATTCTTTATACAAAAAAAAAACGAAACTCACTACCTCAATTATTCACATATTTTTTTTTAATTTTCGTTTAATAAAGCTATCTAGGTAGCTTTGGAGAATTTATCCGACGAACAGCACCTAAAGTTATCCCACCTCAAAAAACTAAAAGCTAGACTTTCTGCCGTTCTGCCGATTCCGCTTTAGTAAGTTAGGTGAGAGCGCAGGAATACTAAGTAATCCAAGATGACCCCTACTATATTACTTAATTCTCTCTTTCTCTAGCTAAAACTCTATTGTAAATCCTCCCTCAAAGTAATTTCCTTAAATCAATTATCCACATTCATATATTCTTCAAGTCTCTACCAACAACCGTTAGTTTAGCAAAATGTTGCTACTTAACCAATCAGACAATTTAAATAATTAAAAACTATCTGGTAACTTTCACCGTTTACATGTAAGTATTACAGCAAAGAGAAACCACTATACCCGCCATACACACGTACTCAACCGCTGGTGCTGCCAGATTGCACACCCGACGAACTGTCGATTTTTTGTACATATGTATGTATGTAACTAAATAAATACTAACACATTAGTATATACATATGTATATGTGCGAATATGTCCACACTGAAAGCCAACAATGGAGCGAGCGAAGAAAAAATTCACAACTGACAGGCTGGCGAAACGGCAACACAACAAAAGCTTTTCAGGTCTACGGCGAGTAAGTGAATGCCTCGCGTGGCCTCGCTTCGTCGTTGTGCCCTTTAATGCTCGCACCGACTGACTGACTGGCTATTCGCGCCCCAGTCCAACGCAGTGGCCAGACTATGCGCGAAGCAATGCTTGCGACCGAACTGTCCCACTACCAAGCAAACTGACGGACAGACGAATGGGCGCACTAGCTGACTTGATGTTCGACCAATTTTTCGTTTTTCTTTTTTTTTTCATTATTTGCTTGGTTCGTTGTTGCGACACTGCAGTTCGGTCGCTCGCAATTCGAGCGACTGTAATGGCAACGGCAACGGCGGCTATGGCTTTACTGCATTGCGAAGCAGCCAGTCAGGCAGCCAGCCAGCCGGGGCAGGCAGCGCCAAATAACCCAACCGAATGGGCTCGTTCATCGTCGTTGTCGGTTGTTTGCGTTTTGCACCGATGCGGCGTTATTCGCTTATCGTTCGAGTGGCGGCCACAGCTTAATCTCACGATTGCAACGACTATGCAATTGTAAACTTTTGGCCGCGTGCATATGAATGCAACTTGTTGTTGGCATTTCGCATTTGGCATTTCTCTCATCAACCATGCAACCGTGCCGCCATGTACTCGTACGCGAAGTTTTTTCTATGCACAATGACAGCAAACAATAGCGGCAAATAGCGAATGCACCAACAGCAATGCAGCTTGGTCGGGTGGTTACACATTACTAGCAAAGTGGCAGTAAAAATCCATCAAGGACATTGCTGTTCGGTGTGCGGATTGCAAAGCAGCAACGGCGCTATAAAGAATTCGACTCACTGCGTACGAGTACGAGTCGATCCTATGGTGGGTTGTTCGCCAGCCGTCGTCTTAGGTTACATATTTGTGGTGATTTCCATGCAATCTGGCAACGTTACAGCGTACAGGTGTATGAGAAGTTCAAATCCAATTGACTACGCAATCGATTAATGGCAGTTGAATTTAAAATATTAACATTTTAAGCGAGGAGCGCTGGTGGTTTGTCGGACGAAGATCCATACATATCATAACTTCGGTTACTCGAACACTGAGGGTATATTAAGCTTGTCACGAAGTTTGTAATACCCAGAAGGAAACGTCGGAGACTCTATAAAAAAATACATATATGATCTTCATGACGAAATTCAAGACTCAATACTTGGTAAATATGAGGCTTAACCTTGACACGACACCTACTTAATGACAAGATTAAATTATTGGTCTTACTCTTAATATGGTTTTGACCTCTATACGAAGTTTAATTCGGACCAGCAAACAAGCTCAGATTCTACCTGTACTGTTGGCCGCGCAGCTGCTAGCCTTTTGTCTAGAGATGTCGCTACTCCTCAGACACCACTCTTGCATTAGTATGACATTGCCTAGGTCCCTTTCGAGACGATGCAAAAGATTGGCGGATGCCGCCCTCGCTGCAAACTCGAATATGAGGGTAAAGAGACGTCGGAAACTCTATTAAAAATATTATATATATAAATATATATACATATATGTATATAATATCTTCATGACGATATGGGTCGATTGAGCCATGTCCATCGGTAGGTCGGTCCGTCAATACATCTATCTGAAAATATACGAACTAGTCCCTCAGTTTTTGAGATATAACGATATACCATACAAACTGAACGATCGGTATCAAGTGCTTTTATGGAAAGCCTTTTCATTTGAAGACTTATATTCGCGAAATTTGCCAAACAAAGTTCTTGTAAGGAATATTTTGTATATGTGAAAGGCATTATACAAGGTGCGTTCCAAAGTAAACAGGACTTTTTGAATCTAGCGCCCCCTGGTGGCGCTATCTATATGTCGACTGGTGCGTTAGAATCTGCTATCTTTATCGATTGCCCAGAGAGAATTTCATGGCATTTTATAAATTGGAAGTGAAGTTATTGCCTTTTAAGTGTTAGTATGTTTGTGTTATCGGTGCGAAAATGAGCTTCGAACAAAGAGCCAACATTAAATTTTGTTTTAAAATTGGTAAAACTTTTACCGAAACGTTTCAATAGATGAAACAAGTTTATGGCGATGATTGCCTATCCCGTAGTACTAGTGGTTTCAACGTTTTCAAAGTGGTCGTGAGGACGTTAATGACGATCAACATGTGGGCCAATCAAAATCCGTGATCACAGGAAATTCCATCGAAACTGTGCGTGAATTCATCAAAAATCAGCCGAAATCATCATTGAAATTCATGGAAATAGAATTGAACATCTCCAAAACATCGATTTATCGCATTTTGACTAAACATTTGAGCTTACGAAAGGTGTGTGCACGGTTTGTTCCACACAAATAGACTGACGCCCAAAAATTGTTCAGAATCCAACCTTCGAAGGACGATTATTTGACCAAAAATCTCATTTTAACCATTAACCACTCCCCGTATTCATCTGGTTGGGCACCGGGCGACTTCTTCCTTTTCGGAAAAATGCATTTGCCCATGAAAGGAAAGCGTTATGCGAGCGTTCGACATGCTTTCGGACCGTGCAAAAAGCTGTATTGAAGCAGAAGGAGACTATTTTGAATAAAATAAATTGATTTTGCCGAAAAAACCATTTGTTCTGCTTTAAAGTTTGTTTAAAAGTCCTGTTTACTTTGGAACACACCTTGTAAGCTCGATACAACGGAATCTAACGTTTTTTGCTTGTTTTTTTCCATTGTTGTCTCAATCAAAACTTGAATAAATGATGGTAAAATCTATCGAATTTCGTATTTCAGTCTGAAAAACTAAGTCTGTTAGACCTTCAGAATACCGAGTGTCCACCTTCGCGAAAACAGAGCCAAATTAAATCTTTTTTATATTGACCGTTGTTAGGTTGGATGTTGTTATGTTTTTTTTAAAGCATTACCACATAATATTTAAAAATTATAAGGTAAAAGAAACCAGAATAAAAGATTTGTGAAAGCTTACTCTTGAAAAATTACGTGAGGGGATTCTGATCTGTTAGAATATAAACTAAAAAATATTTATTAAATAAATATAAAATAATAGCATGACATCAATCCAAAGAAGAACGGGGAGGCTTACAATTGAAAATATTTTTAAAATAGGGTTGCCACCTGCTCACGTTTTAGAAACTTTTAAATTTATTCAATAAAAATAAGTGTGTGCACCATACCAAAGTAGTGGTTTGAACCTTACAGTTTATTATTTTTTATTTTTTAAAGAGGGTTGCCATATGCCCAAAACATTATAAATATGTGCGATAAATAAATATTAAACAATAACATGACATCAATCCCAAGAAGAACATTGAGGCTTACAATTGCAAATATTTTTGAAATAGGGTTGCCACCTGTTCGAATTTTTCAAATTTCTAAATTATAATATTTTTTATTATTTAAATCGGGTTGCCATATTTCCAAAAAATGAAAATATGTGCCATCACCTTGCACGTACAAATAAATAATTTTTGAGGTCAATGTCGATTTTTTTCAATACAGCTTCCTTTGGAGGATGAGCTCCGATTACACGCGATCTTCCTACTTTTCAATACTATACAATTACAACGACTCATGTCGTTAACTACTTTTGCCGAAAGAATTCTCTTGATTTCTGAGGACAAAACTACTTTATGAAGCAGTAAATTTCCTACAAAATTATAGTTTTCGGATTCGAAATGTGATTCAAATAATCAAACTTAAACCATTAATAACTCTTGAGCATTCAATTTCCTAAAAAATCCATGAGATTTTTTTCAAGTATGTAGTTGGAATCGAGATTTGAATTTTTCTATCTGATAATAATGACAAAATAGAAAACTGTACCTCGGAGAACCTTCCCGTTTCAATTAAGAGCTCATATTGGGAGGGATTTGCTTAGAGGGGTCTAAAAACCTATTTTTCAAAGTACCAAGCGAAAAAATAACAATAAATTTCAAAATGGTTAAACTGGCATGCTTCTAACTTCCAACATCTACATAAGGGGGGATCCAAGTAGAGTTGTACTTTTTCCAATAGCCGTTTTTTCATAGATCGCTCATGGGTCGTGTCAAGCTGTCATGCTATTTTTGTTCGGTATTGTTTGGCATTTCATCATAGAACGACTTACGCTAACATCCATCTTGAGATCCAGCATCCATTATTAGATAATATTCGACCGAATAGACAACGCCCATTTCTGGCTCAGTGGGTATGTGAACAAGCAAAATTGACACATTTGGGACGAGCAGCAACCTGAAAATATTCAAAAGCTGCCATTTTATCCAGAAAAAACCATGGTTTGGTGTTTGTGCGCCGGTGGTATCGTCGGCCGTTTCAACAGGACGGCGCTATTTCCCACAGATCGCATCAATAAATGGACTTATTGAGAGAACACTTCGGTGAACAGATAATTTTTGGGCCGGTCGATTGTCCACCAAGATCGTATGATATCACACCGTTAGACTTTTCCTGTGCGAATGTGTGAAGTCTAAAATCTATACGAACAATTCCGCTTTGGTTCAGGTCTTGGAGCGAGACATTAAGCATGTCATTTGCCAGTTACCAATCGAAATGGTTGAACGAGTCATCGAAAATTGCACTCAACGGATGGACCATCTGAGACTTAACCGCGATCAACATTTGAAAGAGATAATCTTCAATAAATAAATGCCGCAGAATGTGGGGCGTGGCAGATTTCTCATGGGTTTGAAATGGTTTATCTCGATAGCCGGTGAAACTATGAGTTTTATAAAAAAAGTTATGTGGCAATGTTGTTCGTAATGAAAAGATATATAACTTATGTACACAGACCTTGTTTCAAATAACCTAAAAATTTATGTAAAAAATTCATTTAACCAAATTTTTGGATTTTTTATTTTTATCTTGAACAAAAAAAAATCCTTCACGAAATTGGTGGAAACTTATATATATTCATATGATAGCATACTATACATATTTCTTACTTGAAATATTTATTATTTCTCCTTACAAATATCGCAAAAATCAAAAAAGCTCAAGTCAAAATATTAACTTTTTTTATGTCAGTAAGTTTTATGTTCCTGGAAGTTAATGAAGTCCATACTCTCTTATGGTAAAAAAATTATATATTATATTATCTTTGCATTAAGGCATGTTATTTTATCTTTCATTTTCGATGGGTTTCATACCACTATGAATTTATTTTTTATTTTATTATTTTGAAAAGATATTTACTTTGGTCTAATAAATAATTCTACTTTTTTAATAAGAAACTTTCACTATAGCTACTTCGAGCTAAATTCAATGTACATGAGTTCAAATAATTTTGAAATTACGCTCCAAAATATTTAATTTTCAGTTGAAATTAACGCAAACTTTGAATCGCCAGAGCAGTAACGAACTATTTCTACATTTCCTCACACCACCACACCACTACAGGCACATCCACATACAACACACCTATACAAAAACACATAAGCAACATAATGGCCACACACCCACAGGTAATCGGCTTGAAGGACACAGAATTTTTTGACAATTGCATTGAACTGTCAATGCGGGATCAGTGCTGCCACATAAAGTAAAACTCAAAAGTAGAAATTTCTTTTTTAAAAATGCATGAATTTACGAGTACATACGTACTCTATTACCAAAGTGCGCTGTAAAATTGAACAAATACGCTGAAGCGGCGCAGGCAAATTTACGTTGTGTAGAAACGACGGCAACGGTAAACAACCCCAACGAATACATATCGATGCATAAAGAGATACATCTGCAAGTATGCGTTGCATTGTGTTAGTGCGACTATGTGTGTGTGTGAACAAAGTATCGAGTTAGGTATGTGTATGTGCTGCTAGTAGTGCTGCCTTGGGTTTTGAATTTTCCTTTTCGCTTATACGAGCAAATTTCGTCGTTCGCTACAGCAGTGAAACAACCACCAACAAAACCGATTTCACAAACGAACCGCCAACGAATGCTGTTCGTGCCGAAGCGCAACAAAAACACAAGCACATTTAAACCGGACCCAGCACTGCACTCACCACCGCCGACCCTCGTCACCCACACACGAATGCACACAGCGATATACGGGTTGTATGTGTAAGCACTTGCACGCACACTTGTGCATATAATTCAGTTATTTACGTCGTTGCTGTGCGCGCACGAAATATGCTTTCCTCGTTTTTGCCATTATTTTTGCTACCAACCTTGTCATAGCTGCAGAACCACCGCTAAAAGTTCACAAAATACTTAGTATATGGGCGCGTACAATCTGGCAACACTGGTTGCTTCAAATCGTGTTTGCCTGCTATAACGGTAAAGGCAGTATGCACTCATCCGGCAACCCTGCGCGCTCATAATTTAATGTTTCGCGACCGTAGTTTTTGTTGTACTTCGTTAATATATGTATGCCTCGCATATTCATACTTTCCTGCCACATTTGCCCATTCGACGGAATTGACAGTGGCAGAAATTGACAAAAAAGGCTTCGCTCAGCCTTACCATTTGTCGACTGCCATTCGACGGCTTCGGACAGACGATGAAAGCTTCGTTCCACAGGGTGTCGGGATATGTATAATGAAACGAGCGCAAAGTATTGGAAAAATAGCTGCTTAAATACATCGCAACCGATCGACCGATTGATGTAAAAAGTTTGCGACCAACCATCCTTCGCTCCAGAGTACCAATATTGGCCTCTCTCTTCTGTGTACACTCCCAGAAGCATAGAAGAGGCAACTGTACCCAGCAACTCAAACCTTTTATATGTTCGTAAATACTTTGTTCCAAATACCATCGATTTAATATTATCTATACTCTATGGTTGATATAACTAAATGGGTTACAACTAACATAGAATGGATTTGAAGCAAAGCCTAAATAAGTATGTTGGAGAATCTGAGTATTATTTCGTCAATTTTCGAGGCTCTTAAAAATCGGCCTGAGAATTTTCAGTTCAAACACAAAAAATGTTTGAGTCTCTTTTTCAAAAGATGAAACTACCAAGTATTAGACCTCTTTATTTTTTTATACGCGACGAGAGACGAGAAATCTACCAACTTCCAATATAATCGTTAAACTTTAACAAAATTTTGATTTCCAGTTCGATGGACCTCAAATATAGTTTGGGAAAATCTTGCTAAGGTAAGAGTTCTTCACCGGATGTAAATTCTTTATTATTAATTGTTGTGATTTTAAAATTATTAACAATTTAGACAGATCAATCCGTAAGATTAACAAGCAATGAAATATATCTGATTGATCTGAATCCGCAGGGATCTGAATTAGGAGGCTTGTACTTGTAGTGGCTTCGAGAAATTATGACATGCTCATGATAGTCTTCTGTTAAATTACTCAGAATTGTTGCGAAATGACAAAAATTTAAACCAAACATTAAGAAGTAACTTGGACAAGGCTTGTTGTTCTACGTTGAGCGGGGACCAGTTTCCACGATGTTTGTAACACACAGAAGGAAATGTCGAAGACCCTACAAATCAGCGTGACGAGCTGATTCGATTTGGCCATGTGTTCGTATGTCTGTTCGCCGTATATATGCGAACTAGTACTTCAGCTTTTGAAATATCGATTTAAACATTTTCACACGTTCTTTTCACCCCAAAAATCTGTTCACTTGGCGGAGCTGCCGATAACGGACCACTATAATATATAGCTGTCATACAAATTGACCGATCAAACGCAAGTACTTGTTTGGAAATCTTTTTAATCTGACAAATTACCCGTCTGAAGAACAATAAAGCGGCAGGGCCGTTGGATAGCCGACCAAGCCATTCAAATACGGCGGCGAAGAACTGCTAAGGAACATGCATCAGTTTCTTTGTCGAATATGGTCGGAGAAAGCATGCCCGATGATTGGAATTAAAGTGTGCTCTGCCCAATTCACAAACAGGAAGACCCCACAATCTGCGCCAACTATCGTGGGATAAGCCACGACCGTACTGTGTGAAAGATTGAAGCCCACCGTCAAGAAACTGAATGAACCTTATCAGTGTGGCATCAGGCCTTTAAAATCAACAACTGACCATATATTCACCATGCGCTAAATCTTGGAAAAGACTCATGAAAAAGAGAATCGACCACCACCTCTTCGTCGATTTCAAAGCTGCTTTCGGCAGCACGAAAAGGAGCTGCCTTTATGCCGCGATTTCTGAATTTGGTATCCCCGCAAAACTAATACGGCTGTGTAAACTGATGTTGAGCAATACCGAAAGCTCCGTCAGGATCGGGAAGGACCCCTCCGAGCCGTTCGATACCAAACGAGGTTTCAGACAAGGCGACTCCTTTCGATGTGACTTCTTTAATCTACTGCTGGAGAAAAAAATTCGAACTACAGAACTAAATAGAGATGGTACTGTCTTCTACAAGAGTGTACAACTGCTCGCGCCAATGACATCGATATCATTGGCCATAACGACCGCGCTGTGAGTTATGTTTTCTCCCGGTTGAACAAAAAAGCAAAGCAAATGGGTGTGGTAATGAACGAGGGCAAGACGAAATATCTTCTGTCGTCAAACAACCAGTCCTCGCATTTGCGACTTGGCTCCCACGTCACTGTTACAGTCCATTAGTCCTGGAAACTAGCATTAACACCAACAACAACGTCGGCTCTTGCCAACAGGTGCTACTTCGAACTGATTAGGCAATTGAGATGTAATGTTCCCTCCCGACGAACAAAGACCAAAGTCTATAAGTCACTCATTATTCCCGTCCTGCTATATGGTGCAGAGACATGGACGATGACAACATCTGATGAGTCGGTGTTTCGAGTTTTCGAGAGAAAGGTTCTTCGGAAGATTTATGGCCTTTGCGCATTGGCAACGGCGAGTGTTGCAGCGGATGGAACGATGAGCTATACGAAATAAACTCTTCGTATATAAGTACATTACATTGACATAGTTCAGCGAATTAAGAGATAGCGGCTACGCTGACTGAGTCATGTCGTCCGAATGGATGACAACACTCCAGCTCTGAGAGTATTCATCGGGGGAAACAGAGGAAGACCTCCACTCCGTCGGAAAAATCGGGTGGAGAGGGACCTAGATACACTTGGAATCTCCAATTGGAGCAAACAGTGAAATGCAAAAACGACATGTGCGCTGTTGTAAACTCGGCTATAAACTCGTAAGCGGTAAGATGTATTCTTCTTACTTCAGATGAGTCTGTAAGAAGTGCTGCTGTCAACGCGCAGACTCATTTTTTACGAGGGAATAAATAAATAAATACGAATATAAAAAATATCTTCATTTGGACCGTGACTGGCATCCATATCCTGTTAAACGTTATAATAAAAGAAAATTGGGACTCTTTCATTTTTTCGGTTCTTCAATGAAGACGAAAGTAATCTTCTATCATTAATTTTGGAGTATAAAATATGTAACAAATTTAGTAAATTATATTAAAGATAAAAAAATAAATATTATTTCCTCGAAACAAAGATTAATATCTGTCGAATATTCTAATAAAAATGTCGATCGGGTGGGTTACAATATTGTATGCTGGCATATTTGAAAATCAAGTTGAAATTGTTAAAATCACCTGTGAACATTTTATTATTTACTAAATTCCTAAACGCCCAACCTGTCATAACGGCGCACGAAACTCATCTGCCAGCAGATCCTGTCGTTCGCTAACAACCTATCGATCGGTTGCGCGGCTTTTTGACGCATATCCGTGCAGAAGCTTTACGAGTATGCCCACACATGCATGTGTCAAACTGTGCATGTATGTGTGCCATATCCGTTTCGCAGAGCCTGCTGAAATACCTGTATGTGTGTGCGTATGTGCACCTTGGGCTCCACCAGCACGCCATAAGCACATTGATTATTGATATTTATGCATGTGTGCGTAAATGAGGTCTACCAGCGCTTGGCTCATGCTATTGCCAGCTTACTTGCTTGCTAGCGAGCGCTACTAGATGGCTGGCTGATTTGCTGTTAGCGGTTATTATTTTTGCTTTTATTTTTTACTTCAACAACGCTAGCATTTAGCAAACGTACAACCAGCTCCAGCACCAGCACCAGCACCAGCTAAAAATTCAGCATGCACAAAGTTCGTTTCAAGTCGCTGGTGTTGAGGGAAAAACATCCACATAGCATAAAATGTACTTTTTTTTTGTTTTTGTTTTTGGTATAAAAACCCAACTGGCAATATTATTATTATTTTATTTAGCGCTATCTTGCTCTCGCTCGCCACAGCAGCAGCACAACCAGCAGTTCAGTTTTTAGGGTACTGCGGCGCGGCGCGGAGCGGTGATATGCGAGCTGAGTCGCGTTGAGTTGGATGGGTATTTTGTAGATACAAATGTGCATATGTATGTATGTATTAAATATATATGTATGTGCTTGTGTATATACGTGCCTACGTACCTAAATACCATCGACGCTTGTGCGCACATACTTATTTCAGTCGATATGTATGTGCATTGTTGTTGCTGTATGTATGAACTCGAATTCGTATTATTGTATGTATATACATACATACTTCCTCGGTATTGTTAAATGTGTACACACACACATACTTTGAAGCATGCTCGAAGTACGGGCACGAACGAGGTGAATGGAGGAATGAAAAAGTGTACATTCACATTCACACACAGCCACACGCACACATGCATACACGAAGCGATAGAGAATGACAGCAAAACATAACAAAAGCAACAACAGCCGTATGACGGTCGATTCCATGCCCGACACACCAGCGCACACGCGCACATACACATACATGCAGGCCACATTTAATGCATACATATAGAGTCAGCGCACATCGCTACACACTTATGTACACACAATACACTTTGGCAGTCAGTCGCTCTGTTTGTTGCTGTTTTTGTTGCTTTCGCCGCTGCCATTGCTGTCAATTTTCGTTCGTTCGTTCGCTCGTTCAATTGCTTGCCTGCTTCGCTTCGTGTGCTCAATTTTCCTCTGCTGTAGCCGCGCCGTACTTTTAGTCGGGCTTGTAACCGTCGACAGTGGTGTATAGGTAGTGCAATGTTTGAGAGGGTCATCATTTCGAGGTATCTCAATGGTACAAAGTGAAACGATTATTTTCGAAATTTCCGACTATTGTTCGATCGTTCTGAGGTGGGACGCTCAGTGTGCTCTTCACTATCCTACCAATAACTGTAATGTAGAGAAAAATTTGTAAAATGAAAGAGAGTGTCATTTTTTGACGCATCTACTTTAGGTGATCCTTTATACATATATGTATGTACATACATATGTATACAACTGTGGATATTTCTTCTGAGTGTTCGTAGCTTGCTCTATTGACTCTATTGACAGTGAAATTCATCATTCTTTCTTCATCTCTCAAGACTTAAACACTTCTTTACAGTCAAGATCAATAAAGTACTCAGTGCTCTAAAACTTATAGTACACTCTTTATCAACTCCCTTCCTATTGTCTACTTTTACGAGCGTTTTTGATCGGTTTATAGCTTGTAACCCTCAAATATTGGCAAATTGCGTTATGACAGTTAGCAAAATTTTAAATTTTATATTACCTTCATAAATTTGCAATATTTTAGATTTGTTTTGTGATATTTCCGAGCCCTCAACTCTGTACGCACCTGACTTATTTTGCCACTACACTCTCCACATAGCCGTTGTTGCTGACTCTGCTATGCTATTTGTGCTGGCGAACGAACTCGTAACAAGCAACCATAACAGCAACAACACCAACAACGCCTAATATATAATGCAGACAAGTTGCGACCGACAGCGACGAGACACAGTGACCCATTCTTTCGATTTGAGAAACATTATCTGAAAAATTATAAGAACCTTTTTGCATTCTCTAGTTTGTTCTAATATAACTCCTGCTATACTCTACTATACCTTCTATAGTATCACTTCTATTGAAGTGCTGTGGCTACACAGACCCAACTTATTGTTGGTCTTCTTAAAAAATCCGCTGATATTTCCCGAAAAATTACAGATTCTTTTTTTGTGAGAACCTCATACAAAAATTCTAGCACTCAGCATTTTGTAGTAAACTTTGGATTACAGTATTTTTTATATCCAAATTATTGTCCGGCCTTCTTAAAAATCAGCTGAAAACTGTTTGTGGAAAGTATTTAACATATCGAACAAATAGAGAATTATTCAAACCTTCAGAGGAAACTTATTAGATTCAGTACAAAGGCGCTTTGCTTCGAAAGTCAACTGACAGTTTCATATTTTTGACTTTTATGATGGATAGGCAAGCTTGCCATATTTTGGGCATGACATCACTTATTCATACAACTTAGTACTAGCTGATTAAGAAAGTTCAGAGACACATCAAATTTTCCACAATAATTTTAAAGATATTTTTGTTTCATATCACTTCTTCTGTTCCAATAAGTAATCCAAAAAATTAAAAAAACTATCATTTTATTTTATATTATTTCATATCCATTTTTATGTTCTAATAAGTAATCCAAAGAAAACAAAAAAATAAAAAAAAACTATATTTATATATTATTACTAAGCCGATGTGTTTAAAAAACACTTTGACCAATCATAGGAAAAAATTTAGCTAAAAACTATTAAAAATTTTGGATTTTGACCTTTAATTCGGAAACAGGAAACACCAGACTAGACAAACGGAGTTAGTTAAAGGGGAAAATGCGCGTCGATATCGCTTAAAAAGACTTTTCATGGATATTACAAAACTTTAATAACACAGATTGTGTTAAGTCTAAGCCACTTTGGTCTAAAAATTAAAGTGGGAATTTTTTAATTATTCGAAATTGATCTATACTCGTTTCCAAAAAGAATCGCAGACAAATCAATAATGCACGTCCATATCCCATAAAAATACAATAGATTAATTTTGTTTTTAAAAGAAGACAACTACATACATATGTATATATGAATAATTTTAATCAGCAAAATTTTAATTAATTCTTTTCATTGAAAACATTTCACAACTTTATTTAAAAAAATAATTTCCTACAATTTTAACGTATCCAAAAAAGAAAAGCCCACTGTGCCGTGCCGACATTTACGACTATGCCGACAACTGGGTAGGTACGTACACAGAGCATTCGACTCGCTGCCAGCCCGACAAACGGACTGTTGAACGAAACGTTGGCGCAACGCTTGCCTGCCTGCTTGATTATTGGGAATACATGGAGCTATATACACTTGCATATACCTATTTGCACACATACAATATGTATGAGACGAGGTAGATAGCAAGCGAGCGCTACACACGATGAAGATTACCACAACGAAGTTGGGCAAAACGAAGCGCAGTGAGGAAACGAGTCACCGCTGCAGCGACACAAACGCGCTATTGGTATGGATGGGTGTGTGCGTGCATATCTGAATGCTTGCTGGTGTATGTGTGTGTAAGTGTACCATTGTCGAGTGCGCTATGTGGCTTAAGCAACAACACATAGCACACACACAAGCAACTAGACTTTGTTGATGACGACGACGACAGCGCCGACGAAGCAACGTTATATGTACGATGACTGTCGGCAGCGCAGTCGACGCAGCCAACACATTTTCGAACGTTTCTACTGTGTGCCTCTGGTGAACGTATCTTTCGGTTTGCCAGATTATTTGTGATTTTAGCATGGTAGACTAAGGTACAACGTCGCTCGCACGCACGTACGTTCGTTCGCTAGCTAGCTCGTTTCGTCGTAGTCTCGTCGAAAAGAAGAAATCATATTTTTGTGTAAAGCTAAACACTATAGAAGCGCCGCCGACACATTAGCCTAGCTAGTAGCTGTCAATAGGGTAATGACAACGCGCGTATATTTTTCATTCCAAAAAAACGCGCGTACGTGATTGTTTCCACTAAACAAATATAAATATAAATATTACTAATAAGCAGCTATACAACAAATAAACGTATAAAAAATATTTTGCCGAAAAATCATTTGTTTCAAGCAAGTAAGCAAAACATAACAAAGTGTATAGCAAATGTGAACGAATATGAAAAAGAAATGTTGTATGCAACAAAAATTGAAATAGAAAATATTTTCGAAAACAAAACTACAACAAAGAGTAACAGTTGAAAAGTGACATTTTTGGAAATTTGTATGAAATGTGACTGCGAGTTGTGGCATTTTGAGGAAGACAAGTGAATACTCAAACAGAAATAAATCAAAAAAAAATATTTAAAGTTTGCCGCACAAAATAAAACACAGCAAACCAGTGACAACAACGTACTGTGCAAATATAACATTTGTAAAAATTAAAAGTAAATACCACAAAAGTATTACTATAAGAAACTAGTGCATTTTGTACAAAAATTAAATTCGACAGACAACAACAATTGCCGCGAAAAACGCGCGCTCTGCAACAAACAACACCGCCTGAGCCAGTAAACCAAAGTCAAGTGTAACCAACTAGCAATAAAAGCAATAAAACACTACCAACAACACATTGACATTTGCCGAAAAAGCAGCAGTAGCTACAACAACAACAGCAGCAACTAGTAGAGAAACAGTGCAAATACCAAAGTTGTTGCAGCATCTTAACGTCTCTGTGTATGCATGTATGTGTGTGTGTGTGTGACATATGCACAACAATCAGCAGATTTCCGCATTGAGTGGTGTAAACAAAGCGGCAGCAGCAAGCCAGCACCTCTTGTGGCAAATACAATAAGCGCGCAAAACCACGCACAAGTGCAGCAACAACAACAACTGGCAGCACTAACAAGTGACAAGTTAGCACAGCGCCAATAAGCAAGTGTTATAGCAGCGTGCGTACCAAAAGTAGGCATACGCACCCTAGTAAACACAACTATTAGAACTAGTAGCAGCAACAAAACTGTTTTGCAAAAACATTTTGTGAGCACTCAACACAAAATATTTACAGCACAGCAACAAAAAGTATTAGAGCAAAACGCCTAAAGCTAAAGAAGCGCACAATTATTTTGGAAGAAGCTGCAAAAAAATCATAACCTCAAATTGTCGGTTTATGATTTGTGCCCAATAAAAGCAACAAGCGCACACGTAGCTAAAGGACAGCAGCAACCAATTGGAGTATACTCTAAGAGGAAACAGTGGCAACTGTATATTTTATTATCTTCAAACAATAATGTGCACTGAGGTGAGTTTTTGAAAAATTTCATTTCGCTCAAATTTCAAAACTAACATTATAATTGTATTGACAGCAAATTGGCTTGTGATTAGTGCAGGGGAATAGCGCTTGCTGTTTGGGCGCAGCAAGTCAGTGAGCGCTGGGGAGGATTATGATTTATTTTAGCGTTTAGTTAGTACGAGGAGAAGTAATATTGAGTATTAAAAAATTAAAATTATAAAACTTGTAAAAGGCTCGCATTGAAAAAGTGGTTTTGAAAGTTACAGTCTTGTTAATATTATATTTCCAAGTAAAATTTAGATATTTATATTTGCCTTTTTAGGGTTTTAAAAACTAATTTTTGAAAGTTATATCTTGTAAATAATATATTTTTAAGTAAAAATATTTTCTTATATAATTTTTTTTAATATCTTTCGAGTTTTGAGAAAGTATTTTTGAAAGTTAGAGTCTTCTAAATAATATATTTTCAAGTAAAATTTTTTTTATTTGTCTTTTTTAATATATTTTGAGTTTTGGAAAAGTATTTTTGAAAATTATAGTTTTGTAAATAATATATTTCCCAGCGAAATTATACTTGTAACCCCAAAAAAAAATATTTTTAATTATCGTTAAAATTTTTAAAAATTATTAACAACTTTTAGAAATGTTGAGTTTTTATCAAAAATGCTAATTAAAAATTGCATATATCATTTTATAAAATAATTGTAATAAGCAATGTAAAGTTCTATATAAAATTATTTGAGAGTTATATTGTGGCAAAATTGCTGCAATTTACATACTCTATACATATTCAGCGAATTCGAAATTAAGCAGTACTCATTTTCGATAAGAAAATTTTATATCATTTCAAAATTTTGAATTTTTTGAAAAATATTTAAAATTTATTTGCATAAAATAAACTAAAATATGTAAAATTTTAAATAATATTGCTCAGCCTACTTCATTTGAAGAGTGCATGAATTCAAAAATAATTCGAAATTAAGATTTATCACTTTTCTATATACATCCGAAAGCAACAAGCCACTTTAGTATTGAACGCGATCATGTTTTTCGGAAACTGAACGCATTAGTTTTCAATTCAAGCCTGCTTGATACTCTATGCAATACGAAAATCATATGATCTATACTATGTTCGAAAATGAAGATCTTGTCTAAGCTACTTTGGTATAAAAATGAAAGGAGGAATTTCGAAAATAATTCGATAATCACTCAAAATTGATCTATACTATTTTCAAAAATGAATCGGAAGCCAACGCGTAGCCGTTCTTTAGTTATTTTCAAATATAGCATACGATTCAATCATATTTTCCGAAAACTGTTTGTATTCATTTTCACCTGTTTCGTCTAAGCTATTTTGGTCTAAAAATGAAAGGAGTCTTTTTCTTAATCCTTTTGTTATGGAATGTATGGATTTTCAAAACTTAAGAACAACTTTTATATTTGAAAAACAAGGAGATGCGGATTTTCGATTGCAAAGGCAATTTTAACGATTCAATAAATATTATAAACTGTTCCTTGTAATATTATTCACCTTTACTAGCCTTAATCCCATTTTAATTCTTTGTAGTTTTACCTAAATATACTCATAAGATCTAAGTTTCAGGCTTATTTGCTTAACAAAAAGTCTGTAAAATTTGAGCAGCACTATAAATGTTTAGCAAAGTCAGCACTTCTGCATACTTCAAGTTTTTTGGAAAAAAATTTCTCTACCCCAAATTCGTGAGTATTTTTTTCACGTCAACAGTTTTTCTGAAATAAATTTCTTTACTCAAACTCGTGAGTATTTTTCACGTCTCATGATGCTATAAATTCTTTAGATATTTTTAAAATTTACCGCTACACCCTGTATTCAACGACTATGCGTTATTCATAAGTAAAAATAACACGAATAAATCTAGAAAGTCACAGTCATGACACACGCCGGAACAAAGAATATCGAAAGTCGATGAATGTGAATCTGGCTGCGGATTGAATAAGTGAGTAATTTGTGGTTTTGCGGATTCTTAATAAAGACTACTGTTTCAACAAGGAAAATTCAGAGAAAAGAAAAGTAATCATGAATGAAAAACTCGCAAATGGAAAATTATTTAATAAAATATAATTTAATGGGAAGATAATAAGTTGGGCAAATAAAATGCTAGTGTTAGTAGTAGTGAGTAGAAGAGTTTAAAAAAATATCGTTTTTCAAAAACCATCAATAAGTATCTTAAAATTATAAAATATATAGGACTTAACTAGTATCTCAAACTTCTCGCAAGTTTTTAGCTATTTAGAGCACACTATTTCAAAGCCAAGTGCAGCAGTTATGTATTCTTTAACAATTTAGAGCCGTTTTCTGAATGTCTGGTTAGCAATCATTTGTCAGTTTGTCTGGTTTACTTAACCAAAACACCTACTTTTTTAACCACAACCTAACCGATATATAACCAAAACAGCTTGTTTCGGTAAATCACCTTTTATTTAACCACCACCTAACTGACAGATAACCAAAACTACTTCTTTCGTTAAGGCACCTGTTTTAACCACAATTTAACGGTTAGATAGCTGCTAAGCAGATATTAAGAAAACGACCGCTAGTTATCTTTATTTTGATAACTGTATAAAGCTTTAAAAATCTAAACTGCTTAAGTCAAAAAATATGACTTTGAGCAACTAACCACAATCTTCGTGTGTAATTCAACTATACTGCGCGCAATTTATGTACATACATATATCGTTTTACTCTCCAGCTAGTGCAGCACCAAGTGTTATTAACCCATGCCTATCCGGCAATTATAAGTTATTAATTTGCACACATTCAATATCCTTGCATGTCCTTCGCTCACATAAGTGCAGACACAAGACCAGTACCAAAGCAAGTGTTGCAAATTTATGCTGCAATAACAACAACACATGCATAACTAAACGCATTTTGAAGCATAACGGTATCACTGACCTGAGCTGATAGCGCCAAACTACAAGTTAATCCTACGTGCAACCGACCAACTGCAAATCCAACATGTGGTTACGCCAATTTCCGAGCCCTATCACCAAAGCAACACAACAACAAACATATGTCTGGCTGCGATTGGCATTTGTGACATGTTGTTATTGTTATTGTTGTTAGCGCAACAGCATCCTGGCGGTGAGTCGCTTAACGTGTAAAGTGGCGCTTTACGCAGCCACAAGTATGCCGTAAGTCGTTGCAACATGCAGGCAACGAGGTCGACGCTGTGCCTCCCCGCAGCTGATGAGTGAATGTGTGCCGTTAGGATGCAAATGCATGCATACAGCACACATATGCACACCTATGTTTGTTTGAGTAGCTGTTGGCGCATACATATGTATGTATGCTTAGAACAAAACAGAGGGGCACGTGTGGCAAGCAAATGTTTCAGCGAGCAAGTCCTTATTGACGCTTGCGAATAAAATAGCTGTGTGACAATCGTTTGCGCCAACATACGTATATATACTTGTATATGTATATAGTTATCATATAGATAGTAATATATTATTGTGCATTGCACTTGTCGGCGGCTGCCTACAGGCCAGCAGACAGACATCTGTGCGCATTCGAGGCGCAACAGCGTTTGTTGGTTTTGCTTTAACGTCACAGCACGTGTTGCAAGGTTGCATGCTGCATTCTTTATGCACAAATAAATCACCTAAACACATTATTTGTTGTTATTGTGGGTTTTCTGCGTAGCAAATAAGCGTACGTCAGCAGCGAGTCCATGACAAGTTACTTAGAAGAGTGGAAAGTATAAACGCGAACGTTGAAGAAACATAAACAACGCCAAGTTGCAAGTGTAGCTGTGTATGTATGTGGCTTGCAATGCGGAAAAGTTGGCAAAACTTGCATTGTTGTGTGGCAAACTTCCTTCCTTTCTTGGCTGCTGCTGCGAGCAACAAACAAAGCATAAAAGCCGGCTGACGTGCGTGCAACATTACGCTGCTCCGCACATACAATCTTAGAAAAGTTGGCGTAAACTTTTTATTTCCGTTAAGCGCGTTTTCCGCTGTTTATTTCTATATTTTATATATTTTTTAATAAATTTATTTTATTTTTATTATTTTTTAATACCAAAACATCCTTTACGCAAAAATATCTAAAAAATCAAGCAACATTGTTATGCTATTATTGAAACATACATATGTATGTATGTGCAAGCATATAAGCATTTGCCTGCGTGCAACAAGTGCGCAAAAACAGCAAAAACACAGGTGTTGCATGAACAGCTTTTACCAAACCAAAGTAACGGTGTAACAAGTCAATTCCAAACACTCAGATAGTTATGCTGCACGTGCTGTTCTTAGGTTTTTTTCTGCCTCACTGCCCTTTAGCGCTGATTCATGCAAGCGGCAATGCTGCCGCACTCATTCAACGTTGCAAGAACGCGCGTCTGTGTCCGTGCTGTCAATTTTACGTTTGCAGTTTGTGCTTTCTTAGCTATATTTTACATACACACAGACATAACTGCTGCTCATACTTTGCTGCTGCCTTTATGTGGCATGCAACGTTGCACGCCGGCAGCGCCAGCTTTTTTCATAACATTTATATAAATGCGCGCACTTATTTTGGTAATTACGGCATGACCTTTGTTGTCGTTATTATTTGCCTGTTGTTGTTGTTGTTGCTCCAAACGTCGGCTGTTTTGAATTTCTTCACATTCTTTGTTTTGCTCGGCAAATTTTCAACACACGCCACTTGTTTATCTTTTTGCAGTTCTTTCACGCGCACGAAAAAAAAACACACAAAAATGTTACAACAACAAAGCAAACAAGCATAAACACCTAGCCAGCCAATAATTTCCTCCACCATTCAAGCAATAAACAAATACCGAACATTTCCAACGACATTAATTACTTCTGCTCAAAAGCACACGCGCGCGCTTCTATTGTGAGTGAGTGCTTAGCGCTTTTTATGCACGTACGCATGCATGTGTATGTGCGCTTTTTAATCATTTACCTTTAAAGCCACTAATCGTTAACAGTGCGCGCAGTCGCCTCAAACGCTAGCGCAGCGACGCGCCGCGCAGCAACGTCGACATCATCCGCACATCAGCCAGATTGCGGCGCGCTTAACATCCGACAACTTAAAACTCGGCCATATTTTTTCTCTTTTGTCCAATAACAAACGCAAACATCTCTTGCTGCCGTCGCGTCACGCATTAAAACTGCTTCCGTTCATTCATTGCTTTGACCGCGGCGGTTTGGTGTTAGTTGTTGTTTGTGCCGCCGCGCTGTTTACTCAGCGTCATAATAATTACAAAATCATATTGTGACTTGCGGAACATTAAGAAATGTATATATACTTATATACATATGTGAGACATGCAGACACACATTTTGGTTTGTCATCATTCCTATTGTTAATTGTTTGGCTTTGGCTTTCGCTTTCATTGCGCGCCAATAGTGGAGAAGTCATACTGAAATATGAAAGAGTAAAAATGATGTGCGCTGAAATCTCATAATATGATTTCTTATACTTGCGCATAGTTTTCCTGCCACAACAACAATAGCGCGCCACACACACAACAATAGCGCGCCATCCACAGCGCTTGCACCTGCCTTATCAGCGCGCCAGCGGCAACAACCTAAAGAGTAACTGTGAGCGCTAGCCACACATGGAATGCGCGCTTAAAGCAACACTGCGACAACTCAGCTAAAGCTCGGCCAACCAATTTATGCAACAAACCACCACAAAAACAATAATCATGCTGAGAATATAGACCAGCAGCAATAGGTCAACGCAGCGTGCTGTTAAATTGCAACCTTTAATGCGCGGCGCGCAGTGATAAGACAACAAATAAAATAAAAAACACGCCTCAAAGCGCAGCGCTAGCAATCAGGTGGTCAAGCGGCAATAAACAAATAAACATAAATGGCAAAAGTAACCGGAAAATGCAAACTAAAGCGCAGACGGGCATTCCCATAATGTGGAAAAAAATGAAAGGAGACACAACAGCAACAAAAGCGCACAGTTAGCGGCATGCTGCGACTGCTGTTATCCTTACCCCTACTTAACATGCCACAAAAATCGTGCTCATTTTCATTTGCGGCAACAACAAGATACATACATATGTACATACGGACAAGTGGCGCACAGTGCCTAAAGGCTGCCACCGTCGCTGCTGTTTTGCATGCTGCCAATAATGGCATAAATCCCAAAACCCGCAGCCAGCAGTCAACTAGCGCCTTTTAATGTTGCCGCTGCATTGCCTACCACCAATACACCATCACCACCACCACCACCACCAACAACAACAACAACCCATTAACCAGCTATTGCCGCTGTTATAGCAATTACTCTGCAGAGTGCGCGCACTTTTGCAACATCTTGTGAGAGGCGACGATGATAACGACGACGACGGCGGCGGCTGCTGCTGCCACTGTGCCACTGGTGGTGTATGGGATGCTGTGTGATATTTATTCATAAATAGCGTTAAATGTTGGCGCGCCGGTTCAGTTGTTAGCCAACCAACGACCAAACAAGACGGCCAACTCAAGACCAAACGGCTAACGAGCGAACAAATGCATGCCTGAGCTTCATGTACTCTATGATGTGGGTTAAACTCGAAGCGCAACAAACGCTACGACATCAATTATAGCAAATTTTCTATGTATGGACATGCGACCAAGCGGCGAGTTGTAAATTTCGATTTTCTGAGTATGTGTGTGCAGAACGTATTCAACGAGCATGTTGCACGCACTACAACAGCGCTGTTGCAAGTAGCTGTTGTTTTTGTTGCTTGTGTTTCGCATATATTTCAGCGGCGACGAGACCACGAGCACTCGAGCGAGGTGCCCCAGCATAACTACGTGCAACATGAAGTGGGTGGGTGGTTGGTTGGCGCACACGTTGGGTTCGTTCGTTGCTGCTTCGATTTTAACAACAATGTCAGTTGTAACTACATACATAAGCATATGTGCTGCATGCGTCGGCATTTCGTCGTCGTTTAACGACAAAAGAGTTGAAAGTTTGCGCGTATCGTCGTCCGAAATTTGGCGCGCCACGACGCGAGTAACGGCAGAAGTCCAGGTTGCTTACACATATGCACACAAAAAATGTAACGGTAGCAAGTTAAAGCAGCGCTGCCACTTAACTAAAATCGTTCGCGGCGTGTTTAACAACTAGCTGGGCTCTAACCTGTTGTTTGCTAAGTTGTGGCGAACATTTGTTGTTGTTTTTCTGTTGCTATTATATCAATTTATGTTGCTCATATGCGAATTGTGTGCATGGTGTTTAACAAACCCCTATCGGCTTGCCTTTCCACACTTTGTGGCATGATAACTGTTATTTTACGTGCCACATAAGCACTTGTAAATGCACATAATGAGTATTACAGCACTTATTTGTCTTATATTAGCTCTTCTACATAGTCTGTATAATGGGAATGGTCATTTTTCTTTTGAAAAATATCTTGCAACATATAATGTGCTTGCAACAAATCCGAAAACTCGCTTAAATGTCCACCAACTCTCATAAAATGTCCTGTGCTGCAACGCGCTTCATCATCTCAGCATGTCTGCTCTTCAATATTTACCGTTATATTACAATTTAATTACTACTACATGCCACACAGCTTGCGTACTTACTCTTGAAAACTCTTACACACTTTCTTCTTTGCTCAATGGTGCGTCGCGTGAGCTGCACTCATTTTCGACGCCCGTCGTTGCTGCCTCACGTAAACAGCTGATTTTAAATTTCGCCATTTCGCCACTTTGCCACTTTTTCACGATTTCCTTGTAAACAGCGACGCTACTTACACCCCTTTACATAGTATAAATGTATATACATACGTGTGTGTGCAGACAGTTATTTGCACATTTGCCTTTCATCCTTTTTCAAGCTTTTCTTGCTGCTGCCCATTTCACTTGTCAAAAAAGTAATCGTGTGCACATTGCTTGCCTCTTATTAATGGTTTTCGTCTGCTTCATTGATACGTTGCGGGCGGTGCGCGCCTCTTCTGCCAATTTACCGCTTCTATGGAGCAAGGGCTTTGCTCTTGTCGACTCTCAGTGCTTACGCGCTTGTCGATTATGCGGTTGGTGGTGGCGATTTCCGCTATAAATGCGGTTAAAATTTATAACTTGTTGCTTTAATGAATACGTGCTGGGGGTTTTTGGGAGCTTTATGAGCTACCACATGAGTTATGTTTGTAAGTATGTATGTATATATTATAAAGCTTGCATTTTTGACCCATATATTATATTTGCTGGTGAAGTGGGAAAGTCACATGTCGCATTTGGGGAGTTCTAATCACGATTGCCACTTAATCAGGATTTTTTTGAATGATTAAAGTGAGCTGAAAGTAAAAATAAATATATTTTTTATATGTGACAGATGTGCAAGCAAAACATAAAAATTAAAAATAATAATCAAAAAAATATAATAAAGATAAAATAAAACAAATTCAAAAAAATTTAAATTAAAAAAAATGAAAGTTATAAAAAAATTAAAAATTAAAGAAACATATAAAATGCATTAAAAAGTTCACACAAAACGAAATAATATCAAAATCAAAAAAAATTTTTATATATCTAAAGAGTAAAATAAATAACATTTGATTAAGCGTATATTCAATATTTATTATGAGTAAATACATAAAATTTATAAAATTAAAAAATATAAATAAAATACATGTTGAAAATTAAAAATATAAAAAAATAATAAAAAATAAAAATAGTTTTAAGAAAAATATTGAAATTAAATAGTTAAATCAAAAAAATAAATTTTATATAATCGTATATTAAATATTTATATTGAATAAAAATATAGAATTTATAAAATATAAAAGTAAAAATAAAAATAAAATAGTTACATGTTAAAAATTAAAAAAAAAAAACAAAAACTTAATACAAAATAAGAATAATTTTGAAAAAATAATTTTAAATTAAATTGTAAAACAAACAAAATTCATTTTATGTAGTCATGTAATATATTTTTAAAATGTAGTCACGTAATATATGATTAAAAATATAAAATTAATAAAATATGAAAATAAAATACATTAAAAAAAATAAAACAAAAAGTTTACATTAATTAAAAATTACAATTAAAATTAAATTTAAAAAAATTAAGAATAAATTTGACAAGAAAAATTAAATTAAATGGCAAAACAAAAAAGAAATAAATAAAAACTTTAAAAAAATTTACATTAAAAAAATAATAAAATTTGATTTAAAAAGATTACAACTGAATAAAAATATAAGATTTATAATATATAAAAGTAACAATAAAAATAAAATAAATTTAAAAATAATTAAAAAAAAAAAAACAATTTAAAAAATAGTTTAAAATAAATTAAAAATAAATTTGTAAAAAATCAAAATGAAATGAAATAGTAAAATAAAAAAAATTAAAACTAAAAAGATATAATTTTATTTAAGCGCGTATTAAATATTTTTATTAAAAATACCAAATTTATGAAATATAAAAATCACGAATATATTTTATATATTAAATATAAACATTTCTATAATTAAATGCGACTAAAGCACAATTGTTCGCCCTATTTACACAAATACAGCACCAGCTTTCATGGGTAATGAGCAGTTTTGAAAGTCATCTAAACAAATACACAAACACATATGCAAACTCTTTGACTACACAACTTAATATTAATTTGCTCAGAGCAAAATACAAACACGCTACGGAAATTATGACGAATTTCCATACAGTCAGGCATTTATAAGATTTTGTTGTACTACCACTTGCATACGATTTTTATAAAAACAAATTTTAAATATATTTCATACGCGGAAGTGGTCACAGATTTAAAATAGAACGCTATTTTTTTTATAAAATTGACTCATTACTGACATTTAGTGACGGAAAATAAGGAGAGTATGTATTGGAAAACCGATGACAGCATTATAAAATTGAAAATGTATTGAATATAATACAAACGCAAAACGGTAAGGAAAATCAGATATAAAACAAATTGAAGATTATACAAGCTAGGTAAAGTGAAGCGTTACAAAACATGAAAAAATAATTACTTAAAAAAAATTAAAGCATGTTTGTTTCAATATATTATATATGTACATAGTATACACTTATGTGCGTAGCAGAACATTTAAACGCGAATATATAGAACAAAAACCGGCGTAAAAAGCGTGCAATTAAAATAATGACATGCACCGAAAAAAATTGACGCTTTAACAGCATACAGCTGATAAAGCTGGCAGCCACCCACAAACAAACCGCGCAACGCACACTGTCATACACACACAGAGCAAGGTGCGGCTGGACTCGGGCTAACCGACAGCTGCTTACACATGTATATACGAACATATACATACATATATATATGTACATATATATATATTTATACATCATTTACTGGCGCCCAGCAACAACAGCGACAACAGCAATTCGCCCGCACGACCAGCGGCCACCGCTGCGTATGAGTAACATACATTTCGTTGCATTAAAGTAAATTAAATTCATCATACGCACTGTACACCCTACACGCTATGGCAATTCCTTTGCTTTTTCGGCTTATTTTACAGTTGCTGCTGCTGATTATGATGACTATGACAACAACTAAAATATGCCACCCACATTTGTCTATAAAATGAAGCCACCACATATACATATATGTTGTTGTAGTTGTTATTATTTCATTTTTTCGCTATCAACCGAAAATATAACCATAATAACTTTACTGTTAAGTGGCAGCTTCGCATTGAGTTGAGTTCGAAATTTCTTTGCTGCCGTCTCTCATTGCTAACGCTTGCCGGCGTGACTACGCTGTCTAACGCTGCTGTTGTGTGTGGCGAACTGTGGGCGCCTTTGGTGAGTTTTTATTATGTCAGCATTCATTGCTGTTGTCGTTGCAGCTCTACTTTTTTTGACGTTTTTCCCTTTTTATATTTTATTTTGCTTTTGTTTCGTTTTGTTGCCACATATTTCACCCAATTTCATTATGCGTACGCACACGCGCACACACAAATGCGCCTCCTTTATTTTATACTCTACTTTATTGTCGGTTTTACGTTCATCGTTCTTGTTGCTGTTGTTGTTTTTCATTATGTGCTTGCCATTTTCATTACGCACAACCAAAACAAATACACTTTATATACTTTATGCATGTACATGGTTTGTATGTATATGTATGTGTATTATGTACATCTATATCACTTTATATACTGTATGCTATGTAATATATATGGATTTTGAGCATACAGTTGCCAACCTTATTGCCACCCACTCACTATATACATATAATACTCTGTTATACAGCTCACTGCTTCGTCACCTACCACGCCGTCGCCTTATTATAAATAAATATATATGTAAATGTATTTATATGCAAGTATGTGTGCATGCATGTAACCATTAACAATATCCCTGAACTGTGCTGGCATCGCCATCACCAACGTCCACATCGGCAAAGTGCTCATGCAACTGTTGTTGATTTTGAGCCTTTCGGCTGCCTGTAGGGCGTTCGGTTCGGCTTGACGGTCATTTAGACGTACTGACTTCACGTTTGATATTTAGTGGGGGCTTGTAAGAAATTTTGAAGGCTATTCATATTTTTAAATACTGCATTTCTTTCGGAGTTTATAACTTACTAATTTTAGTACTTTCTAGTATTGGCCAAGAAATTTGAGTACAAAATTTTCATAGCTTTTGTTAAAAAATTATTTGGTATAATTCCATTGTTTATATGCTCAATAATTGCTGGATTTTTTTAGTACTTAGTTAGATTTTTAGTACTATATTTTTAGTACTTAATTAGTACGGCATAGTTTAATTAAATTTTAACGCAAATTAATAAACGATTAGGTTTATATTAATAATTTTCGTAACAAATTTTTAGTTTTAGTACCAAATATTTGGATTTTAGTACAACTTTAGTACCAAATTCTTAGTTTTAGTACAACATTTTTGGTTTCTAGCACTAATTTAGTACTAATTGGTGAAATATGTTACGCAATCTGTTATTTCATATTTTTAAAAATTAAAAAAAATATTAATTCAAGTACTAAATATCTAAAACTGGATTTAATTCTAAAAAGTGTATCTTTTTTCCCATAATTTATGAAATAAACCCACGAAATGTGTCTTAAAAGTCTCACAAGCCCCCATATGGTATCCAAAAACATACCAGCGAACGCATTAGATACATACATATATACTTATATAACGTTGAAAGAACGAGCAAGGCTTGTAGAGAGAGAGTAAACATGCCGACAACCGACAAACTGACGACGACTAGCAGTGAGTAGTGTTCGTATGCAACGAACTCGCAACGAGGCGTGCTCGTTTGAGCGGCAAGTGGGTTTGTGCTCAAATTCAGATATCCTTGCGCTGCTATAAATACGTATGTGCATATATACAGTTATATATGCAAGTATGGCCAACACAAACATATATATGTACATGTACATACAACAAACAATTGATTGCGAGCATGGCGAGGGCAGCAACCTTCGTTGGCTTTCTACCAACGCCGTCGTGGCCTACACAATAACACACACACACACACATACAATGATATGAATACTCACAATGATGGCAGCCCACTTGCAACGCCATACCCTTTTTATAATGCACGTCCCCCCTCAAGCCATGCCACACCGCCACAATGTGGTTCTATTTTATAACAACAACAACTACAACGTACTGAATGAGTGTAACAAAAGCGTCACAAAGCATGAAACGCAAAGGGAGAAAGCGTAGAATATAATGAAATAAGGCAGCAACAGCAATAACAACAGCAAAGTTTATACATATACACTATGTGGCGCCGGTGGCAAGGGTAGCGGGCGTTATGGTGTGTGTGGTGGTAAGGGAAGTTGAGCGCTTTTTATAACAAATTACACAACTACAAACAAAAAGCGACGATATGGCAACCCATTATTATAAATTACAAACACACGCGCACACACAAGCACAAAAGCTGGCATACTTTCCAGCGCAGGATACACCAGCACACAGGCACGCTGGCACATAAAAGCAAATATACGCACATATACTTGCATGTGTGTGCATGTAGTTGTGTACATTTGCATAAAGTTATAATATTATAATAATGCCAGCTTCATAAAATTTATAAAAGTGGCAAGAGTGTTTGGACTGTAGCAGGCGTTGGCCATTGCGTGACGGCATGGCGTAGCGGTGGGGTTGTTGTTGGGTGGTGAATTAGTTAGTGGCGCGGCTGATTGTTGTTGGCGCAGTTGAATAGTGGGCGAATGTGGCACGAAAATACAACTTTTCACCATGGCAACGCAGAATCACATACTCACACACACATGTATACATGTATGCAAACACAGGCATGTACATATATAGATAAGTGTTTGTTTGTTGGTGTGCCTAGTTGTGTCTGCCACTTGCGCTGGCGTTTGGATAACGGTTAAACAGCAACGACGTGCACGGAATTGCCAACAGCATAAAATTGCACACACACTCACACATACCCATATTTTACATACACATACACATGCATATAGAAATATACACTTTTTATACATTGCTGCATGTATTGGTATGCCGTCGCAAGCAGCTTAAAAGGCAAAAACACGCGCTGAGGTGAACTGTGTGGTGAGGTGAAAATGTCACGACGCTGCGAGGCGCAACAAACGCCAGTGGGCGGATTTTGAAATGAGATTTTTCTTGCGCTTTAATAAAATTCGCTTTTTTCCTCGTGCAACTGCTTTTCTGTGTGCGTGGGCAATATTTGAAAATCGCACACTAAATCGAACTTTAGTCATTGTGGCGCTGTTGTGTAGTGCAGTAACCACGGCTGCGAGCCACGCTTGATTGAATGTTGGTTAGACTGTGTTTGGTGGCGAATGGAAAGCGTTAGGTACATGGAATTAATAGAGTTAGACAAATGTTGATGCGGAGGCATAGTGCCGCACGAGTTCTAAGCAGCTTGAATGTCTGAAATTTTTAGTTAACTTAAATGAGTGGTTCAAAAATAGCATTTAATATTCCAGAATTTTTTGTTGCTATCAAAAATTTGGTTCCTTTGTTCACAAGAAATTGTACATTTAAAAAATGTGCAACATGTTTTAGTACTTGCAGTAATTTTTTTTTATTTTATTTTTTAGTACTTGCTGTACATGGTACTAAAAAAAAGTTCATTTAAAAATAATTTTAGTAAAAATTTTTTGTATTTAAATAATTTGTTGTTAAAAATAAGCAAAAACTAGATTTTAGTACATGTATTCGTATGTCTATCAAAAAATTGCCCACAATAAATATATAATACATATTTATAATTTTTTCAAACTTTTTTTAGTACTTGCAGTATTTTTATTCTTTTTTTATTTACATATTTCAGTACTTTCAGTGCTTTTATATATTTTTCAACATTTCTGAGCGCTTGCAGTACATAGTACTAAAACTATATTTCCATCTGGAAAAAAATTTTAGTACAAAGCTTTTGTTTAGAAATTGTTTATTGTTAAAATGTTTGCAAAAAGTTTTTAGTACATCCTTTTATGTACTAAAAATAGTTCTAAAAAATTTTTAACCAAAAACGTGTTTAGTACACACTTGTATGTACTAAAAAATAGTACTAAAAAATAGTTCTAAAAATGTTCGAACCACCGTTATTCCGATGAGGGTCCAAAATAAAACTGTTCGACCACCAACTACGGCTTGGCTTATAGTTTGATACTATCTCTGGCTCAAAAATTCGAATGTTTTTTTTTTGTGTTAAAAGTTTCGAAATTAATTAAATTCAAATAAAGAGCGCACAGTAAAATTGTTCAAATTTGTACTTAAAAGGTTGTTACACAAATTACTTTTAAGTTCTCACATGAAATGAGCTAGCATAACATAAAGAGTTATACTCTGACAGCTTTCAACAACGTTAGGTGAAATATTTTTAACACACTCAGATTGTGACAGCGACATGCAATAACAACAACAGTTACGGTCATAGCGATGAATAACAAATGTGAAACCAGCAAAAAAATGGTGTTGCCATTATATTTTCTACCACAATGTCATTGGAACATATGAAATTGTGCGCGCGAAGTACGATTGGTTTGGTTAGTGCAATAACACTGATCCAGACGCGCTGTGGATAACCAACACCACGTTGCAATATGTTGATGAATAGTTTGTAGGTTGCATTTTTGGTTTTCATTTCATATACCCGATTTTCACAACTTTTAAATTTTCATGGTTTTCAGCGTTTAAAAACGCAAACACAAAAGGCTTGAGAGAAAAAACTTCGTTTAAGCCAGGTTGAAGATCTTGCATTTAGCCAGTGCGGTGACGGGCTGTATTTTACAATATTTAATGTGTGCTACTAAAAATGTAGGGTGTTAGCGAGCGCAGAAAGCACCTTAAACTTATAATAGAAGCTAAAAATAATAAATAATAATAATTTTTATTTTATGAATTTCGTTTCAAAATTTACATTAAAAAAATTAGAATTCTATATTTATTAATTTTTAATGTTTCCATAGCGCTTTTCATGCATTCATAACACCCTGTCGCTGATGTAGCGCACTGCAGCACAACACAGGCACCGCCTGAGTTTAATTTTTTCATTTCCCTTCACTCATCACACGCCAACAACAACGGAAAATTTTATTCAGCTACAACGCACTGTCATTTTGCCATCGCCTGGCACATTTTTCCCCCAACACACATAAAAATCTTTCTTTCTTTCGATGGCAACTACGTAGCCAGTCAGCCAACCAACCAACCAGCCAGCCAGCCAGCCAGCCAGCTAGCAAACAAAATATAGCTTCGTTGTACAGATAGATATTCCATACAATCAAGCTGAGTGTACTCTAAACCCTCGTCGCATTTGCCTTGCCATATAAAATATACCAGCATGTGTACATAGCACACCCGACCGCACCGCTACACAACCTAAAAGCAGTCACTCTTTCCTCATCATTTCAATTCACCGGTATTGTGGCTGAACACTTCACCATTACAACCCTGCACTGCTAATACTCTTGCTTGCTTGGCACTTTATTTTTATCTCCACTGCGACGACTGTACTTCGTATGTATTCGGCACACTGGTGTTCTTTGTGTTACACGTACATATATGTATATACGTAGCAGCTACAGCTCTCTGCTCCGCTCATTGTTATTGCTACATATAGTGGTTGTTGTTGGCTGGTTGGTCGGTCGGTTGGTTGCCTGCCTGGCTTGGTTTGGTTGACTGGCTGTTGGTGCGGTGCCGTAGTTTGCGCTCGGTACATTGTGCTCGTTTTCTTTTTGTTAATTTGCTCGCTTGCTGGCTGCCTGATTGCCGCCGCAGCTCGACTCGTTCGCCAACTTATTGGACTGCCTGGCTGACTTGCTGGGACGTATGCACATACACACTTATATAAGCATGAATGTGTGTGTGTGTGTGTTGTTGATCATGATGTCGGTGATATCGTTGTTTATGTAGTTGTTGTTTTTATTGTTGTTGCCGCTTTTGATGGCATTCCATTTGGTTGCTGCTGCCGTCGACGGTATACAGCGCAACAACAGCACCAACACATGCATACATACTGCTGACTACATAAGTTGTTTCTGCTGTTGTTGCCTGTTTCCATTCGGTTTTAATGCCAGTCAGCAACATTGGATGTGGAAATACTCCGTAAATTTAAGCTGTATTCCATAGTGTAATAATTTTGCTGGCATACAGCCTGTTTTTCGGGGATCTTTTAGAAATATTATTTTATTTTTTGAGTTTAGAAATTAATTTTTTTTCCAAAAATTAAATTTTAAATATAAATATAAAAATAATTTAAAAAATTATTACTTTTTATAAATTTTTTGAGAATTTTGACTTAAAAAATGTTTTCGAAAAAAAAATAAAAATTTAAATAAATAATAAAAATATAATTTTTATACATAATAAATATAGTTAAAGAATGAATAATATATTTAATATATAAAAGTTTTCTGAAATACATATTTTCGAAAATAAGTTTTAAAAGATTTATATTTAAAAATTTGAGTCATGTAAAATAATGCTATAAATTAGTTCAATGACTTACTATTTCGGAACAATTTTTAAAACTTTATTTATTTTCGAAAAACTTTAAAATTTTTCAATATTACCATTTTTGGACTTCAAATGCTTATAAAATATTAAAAAAAATATTTACCTGTTACTTAACCTCATTTTTTATAATTTAAACTAAATAATTAATTGTTTCTCTTCTTTGCAGGTACGTATTTTGAAACAAAAATGCAAAATTTGCCACTTTGAAAACTGAAATTTGAGGTTAGTTGTTAAAATAATAACATTAATATTAAAAAAGATACAAATAAGTGTCTCATATTACACCTAACCTAAGACGCAACATTTTTAAAAATATTTTTTCGAACTTAAAAAATATATTTATTAAATGTGGCACAATAAACGGTAACAAAGTCGAACTGACACCACTATCGGTCACTTTGAATGCGCCAAAATTTGCCCACAACTACAAAAACGGTTCAATAACATTGATCTAGAAACGTAAGCTTTCAAGTCATAGACAATTTTCTGTTTCGAAACTCCACTAATAGCAAGACTATCGCACAATTTCCTCCACACCGAATATTACTTCAGTGCGATTCTCAACTGCTTACACCCTGTATAATATTATACTTTTATTGTTATTTTTGTATGTGAGTGAGTATTTTGTGTTTGCCATGAGACAAAGCAGAAACGGCCGTCGATCCGAGCGACCGACTTGCAAACGGCCAGGCACACAGACCGAGTCGTCAGGCAACATGAATCGCAGCCAACAAAAACACACATTTACATACATACATATGACATATAAATACACTCACACACACACTTGCACTTACATATGTACATTTTGGTATTTCGAACGCTGCTAATGGTGGTGGCGGCAGTAATGTTGAATCGACCGAACGACAGCGAAGCGAGGGAATGGCGGAATCTATATTGTATGAACAATATAGCAAACACATGCATGTGTGAGTGTGTGTATGTGAAGATTTGAGTATGCAGGGAACTGAGTGAGGAGGGTTCAAAAACACGCCAGCGCGCTACGGAGAGATCGAACAAACGAACGTACGAACGAACGATGAATGTAGCGAAGCGAACGACGAGGGCAAATATAAAATGTGTGTTTGCATGCATGCATGTGTGTGTGTGTGTCGTTGTGCGCTATAATAAATGTAGGTGATGGTATGCTGAGGCGATGGCGGCCAGCAGGGAATGCAATGATAGATGGAGCGCAAAAGCAAGGCGAAATGGGAATGTGAATACGAGCGTGTGCATTTGTTTATGTATGTACATATGTGTGTGTAGTTATGTACGTGCATATATAGGTGTGTTTGTGTGCTTGTGAGAAGTGAATGCCTTGATAAAGCTGACATGACGGCGGCAACAAAAACAACAAAAACACGAAATAACAAAAAATCATGGCAGCAACAGTAACAACAACAGCGCTGCGATGCGAGCAACGAACGTAATGAATTCACACAACCGTATACTATATATGCATGTGTGTGTGTATGGCTGAAAGTTTGCCCGAATATGCACATTAAATCGGTCGTTTTGAACGATTGGACAACCGCTCCAACGGCCATCAAACGCGCCAAGCGGCCACAGCAACTGCTAAGCAGTACGTCGTACTTGCAATTTCTGTGCTGTGCTGTGCTGGTGCTGGTGCGATCGAACATCAGCACTGATGGCACCAAAACTTGTGGTGGAGGCAAACGTTTAGTTGCCGTTGCTGCAGCAGTGTTGGGAAATTGCAAGCGAAATCACCGATAGTTGCACGCACCAGTCGGTTGGCAAGGCATGTGACTGACGGCATTTTCATTGAACATTTTTTTGGGTCTTGAATTTTGCCTGTTGTACACCAATTGCTGTTGCATGCCACAGTAACAAAAATAAGCGTTTTCTCGCAGTGTACACTGGCATTGTCGCATTTGGCTGTGAGAAAAGTCGGTGCTGCGCTGTTGCAGCTTTAATGATGTGCCAGCGGCCAGCCCAGCAACACAGCTGTGCGGCTAATGGCGCTACATTACACTTGGCGAATGCTGTTTGGGCGAAAAGATTTCTAAATGCAATGTCGAAAAAGAAAATATAGAAAGTTTGTATGATCAAGCCAGCGCTTCTTTCAAATGATTAGCAGCGCGAGTAAGCGAGCGATCGCCACTTTTGCGTTCATGCTGTTAATTAGCAGCGTTCTAGGCTTGCTCAAATTAGACTTTGTGCGCTAGCTGTTATGCTTTTGATCTAGGAAGTCATAAGCGAGAGATAAGCAAGCAATGATGGAATATATTTTTGAATTTAATGGAATTTATTTATAGAAGTAAAAAATGTGTGTTTGGAGTTTTTGAATACTCCTTTTCTAAATTTTCTAATCTAAAAAATGCTTAATTTTTCGAGTAATTATAAATTAAATGCGATTTTTTAATGACAGAAGTAGAAAATGTGTATTTGGACTTTTGAAAATAAATTTTTTTGAATTTTCTAACCTCAGAATTTCATAATTTTATCAAAAAAAAATTATTCATCTAAATCATCATCAAAAATTATGCGCACATTTACAGCTTTTACGCTAAAATTCTCAAGACCGCATATTTTTACGCGAGTTCTAATATTTTTTTCTAAATTAAGCACAAATAATAAAAAAAAATCAATAGCTAGTCTTAAATGTCCAAAGAAAGCGCCAAAATAACGGCTAATTTCGCTTGAAAAGTTCACATTTCCAATATATTAACATACATATGTACATATATAGATTTGTATATACTATGTACATACATATGTACATGTGTATATGCTATTGTATGCTTGCAAAAATTTTAAAATAATTCTTCCACATCAAATATAACGGCGAATTCGCGCTACTTTTGTTTATTTTTGCTTTTTAAATTTAACGTTTAAAATGTTTAAATCGCTGCTTTTTGCGCACAACGAATCAGTCTACTTAGTATATGCATACATATGTATGTATGTACATCTATACGTATATACATATGTATGTGTATGAAGAACGTAAACGCTGTAGTGTGGCGAATGAAAAGCAGCGATTGACGTCATCGAACGCTATGCAAACACTTGTTTCGCCTCTAAGTAAGCGTATGTGGGTACAAAAAAATGTCTACAACGAATATAAAAATACAAAAAATAATATATATGTATGTGTGTGTGTGTATGTGTACGTTGTGTACGTAGGACTGCCTTTTAGCCGCTTATCACAACTGACTGTAGCGCGTACGGCAAACGATTGATAAGCGCTTCTGCTCGGCTGCGTAGGCGTTGGAGCAGAGTACTAAAATAATACAGTATAATGCCGCAATGACGATGGCAAATAATAATACAGCATTACAAAAGAAAGTACCAGCGGGCGGTACAAACACATATTTACCGAAGCAGACTCATAGACAATTGTATGAGGATGTGAGTATACATACGTACATACATATGTATGTTGTAGTTAGTAAATAACTCATGTCTCTAGTAAGCAGCTAATCATTGGCGATCGCCTAAAATTGCTAGTTGCTGATATCTTGATATCTTATCACTAAAAATTGCACTAAGCCTTTGTATCTACGCTCAGCAACAAAATGAATAATTTTTTTCTGTGTTTATGCGAAAAAAATTTAAAGAAAAAATTGTCAGAAATAAATAGAAAACAATATATGAATATATAACCTTGTAAAAAATATATATGTACATATGTACATACTTATGTATATAGGTACATATGTACATACATATGTATGTACTTGTATAAAAAACTATTTTTTTAATAATTATAAAATTTGTATAATAAAATAAAAACGAAAAATTATACATGCATATGTACAAACATATGTACATATGTATGTGCGTATAAAAAATTAAAAAACAAATTTAAAATTTAAAAAAATTAAAAAATATAAAAATGTTATAAAAATATATATAAAACTTATGCAATAAGATAAAAACTAAAAACTAAAAAAAAATTAAAAGCAAAATGTGCATATGTATGTATGTATATGTATGCATAAAAATTCAAAAGGCAAAAATAAACAATATAAAAAAAATTGAAAAACACAATTAAATACAAACTCTAAACTTAAAAGAAGACAACGAAAATTAAACACAAATTTATTTCTATATATGTATGTATATGTATGTGCATATGCACGTATGTACATATGAATATATAAAAATAAAAAAAATTAGAAAAAATACAAAAATATTAATAAAAAATTTAAAACTTAAACAATAAAATAAAAACAATAAAATTAAAAACAAATTTATAAGAATAGAAAAATAAAAAAAATAAATCTAAAAAATTTGAAAAAATAGAAAAATAAAAATAGAAAAATAAAAATAGAAAAATAAAAAATAAAAAAAATAAATCTAAAAAATTTGAAAAATACAAAATGTACATTTGTATGTATGTAAACAATAAAATACAAACTCTAAACTCAAAAGAAGACAAACAAAATTTTCTTTTAAATGAAAACCAAAAAATTATATTAAAAATAAAAATTTAAAAAATATGAAATCTATACTTACATATAATAAAATTCAAACTATAAACTCAAAAACAATATAAAAAAAAACAAAAAAATAAAAACCACATTTACTTTCAAATGAACATCCAAAAAAATGTTTGCCATGCAAAACTACTCATAATTATTTTTACCTGAGACGCCTTAGAAGAAAACAGAATCCTAACGGTTTTTTTTTATTATGGAAATACACACGCACCCAATAATCCGCACCTTTGTTGGCGAAAAGTACAAAAGCAACAGCAAAAACATAGAAAATGCACGTCTTAAACAACAAGCATGCACACATATACACACAAAAGCGTTATTGCCTTGCCACTTTTCTGCTTCTCACAACCATGGATATTACTTTACTGCGAACAAAAAAGAGCATTTACATTAATGTACATGTCCTTTAACAGAAATTCAATTACAATAACTTTTTCCGCCAAACAGCACACACAGCAACCCTGCCTACAGATATACACGGCTGCTTTTCCTATGACTTGCAGCATACATATGTACTTATGTATGTATGCATGTGTGTATCTCAGTCACTTGGTCAAATGGCCTTTATGCGCCTCTACCTCTGTTGGTCACACAGCATTCTATGTATTTGGTACAGGTACCTGGTTAGATCGCCGATAGTAAGAGCAATAGGATCTACGTGTCCTTCATGCGTCGCTGTGCATTTACAGCCATTTCGTAAATGTGTTTTAACGGTTATTTCTCAATCTTCGGCTGTAATTAGGATGTTTGCATGCGACAATGCGTTAATGTGTACTATGAACGAGGAAAATTGTTCGACGAATTTTCAAGCAAAAATTCCCGAAATGCAAAATGTATGATATACGCTTTGGCTGATTTTCAACACAAATACAAATTTAAGTATGTATGTACATATATGAGTGTGTGCTTTTGTTAAAGGCTATATGCTTGTATTGGGTACTGTAAATTTGCTGTTTGTGCTATTTTGGTGCGCTTCCTTTGCCCATGCTTTGCTATGCAGGCGCTATTTTCAGACGTTTGCAATGAAATTGTCCAAAAATATCAACCTTACAATATGCTGGGGACTACGAAATTTTTCGAAAATATTTTATTTATGCATGCAGCCATTAGGCATTGCTGGTTGGTAAGAAGTTTTATTGTATTTTATGAACAAAAACGGTGAAAATACTATTTTTAAATATTTTTCTGATAAAAGTTAAATGCTTCTAACGGTATTTGTGAGTACAAAAGGTAATTTTTTTCAAGCAGTGATTTTAATTATAAAAATTTAAATTTACTTCGATTGCGCTGGTTTCAACCAAATGTGAAGTGTCGTTCCACGAACAAACCACTGGTATAACTCTCTTACTCTGATAAAATTAAAAGTATTTACATTAGTAGCGCTTAAATCGACTAAATTTGAAGTGTGGCGAATCGAACAGATAACTGGTATAACTCGCTTAAACTGGTATAATGAAATAGTTAGCATAAACGTATAATTTAAAGTATAACTTTCGCTTGGCTTTGAAGTAAAGCGAATCGAACAAGCAACTGGTATAACTCGCATAAACTGGTATAATCGAATTGTTAGCATAAACAGAGTACATATGCTGTAAAATGTTAAATTTCACTTTGCTAACTCTGTTGTTGCTTTCGCACGTCAAATGTTCGACAAAAGAGCAGTGCTGAAACGTATAAAAGAATTTAGCAGTTTTAATAACAAAATTAATACTACTAATTGCTGCTAAAACTAATATCTACAGTTATTATATACATACATACATGTATATGTAACCACGTCTCCAATTTGCCTTTAAAAATTAGGTCAGCAAGCACACATTTTATAAGAGCAAAGTGACGTCATACCTCTATCGTGCACGCACACACACAACAATACCTTACAAATTTCGCTGCCTTTTATTGCTTTAAAAGCATTAATTTAATAGCAGCAAAGGTTGCCAGGGAATTCCCAACTATTTGTCTCTGACCCATAGACGCACTTGCTGTCAACAATGCATTGCGGCCAAAGCGTTTAAGGTACATGGCAATTATGGGCGTGAGTGCAATACACTTTTGCGCATATAAACAAACATGTTCATACATACACACATATGTATGTATGTATGTATAGATATGTATGTATGTGCATGCCACGAACCCATTCTTAACTCAAGCGTTTTAATGCTGCTAAGCTGTGTTGCACACACTTTGCGGTTGCCAGTTCAGTGACCACAATAATGCAAGCGCAACAAAAACTACAACAACAACAAAAATCATCATAAGATATGTGCATACAAGCAGGCAGACATATGTACAGTGCTGTGCAAAACAAAAGCAACAAAACGGCTATAAGGTTTCCATTGACATTTTCAACAAAAGAAACAGAGCTAAAAAAAAATTTCACTCAAGTGTATGTTTACTTATGGGTAAGAAGCAATTTAAGCACCGGTACACTTCATCAAGCGGTATTAAATAAATGCAAAAATAACAAAAAATAATCATATTTGAATTCGAGTTGTGCAAAACAAAAGCAACAATTTACTTTAAGGTAGTAGGCGACGAAGTTTTTGGAAAATAACGGATTTACAGTTATGCAGGTGTTGTTTTACTAATGCATATAACTATTTAGAGCAAAATAAAAATTAGTTCGTTTTATATATTGGGAGCAAACAGACGTTTGAAATGGCGCGAGAAAAGTATTGCGATAGTTTGAAAATGAGCATTATAACTGATTATCGTAACGGAGACTCTCAAAGTAAAATAGCTAAAAAATATAATATCAATAGATCTATCATTTGTAGACTAATTAAAAAGTATTATTTGACCAAAAGTGTTACGACAGTGCATTTAGGCGGACGACCGCGTAAAACTGACCCTCGAACTGATATGCAAATGTGTAGAGTTTTCAAGAAAAATCCATTTGCCACTTCAAATGAAGTTGTAAGAACTCTTAATTTAAATATACATGCAAGTACAGTTCGTAGACGAGCAATCGAAAACAACTTGCGAAGTTACAGACCAGCGAAGAAACCAATGCTTACAAAAAAACACTTGCAAAAAAGGTATATTGACACCTAACATCATAGGCTTCTATATATTGATCACTATTCAACCAAATTTTTTTTTCTAGATTGAATTTCGCCAATGCACATTGTAATTGGTCCGTTGCTAAATGGAAAACCGTTTTATTTAGCGACGAATCAAAGTTTAATATGATTAATTCGGATGGAATGAGTACAGTCCGCCGGCATAAAGGTAAACGCCATAGTGCAAGGAACTGTAGGATGAGTTTCAAGCATGGTGGCGGTAGCATTATGGTGTGGACGTGTTTTTCCGGCAGCGGGGTTGGTCCTTTTAAAAAAATAGATGGAATAATGGACAGGTTTTTGTACAAAAGTATTTTGGAAACAAATATGCTACCATATGCTGAGTGGAATATGCCACTTTCTTGGGTCTTTCAACACGACAACGACCCGAAACACACATCTAAGCTGGTAAAAGACTATCTTAGGGTCAGTGGTGTTCAGGTTCTTGATTGGCCTGCTCAATCCCCGGACTTGAATCCAATCGAGAACCTGTTTGGCATTTTAAAGCGAGCAGTTTCTGGTCGGCGTTTTGGCAACCGAGAAGAACTCTTTGACACGTTAAAAATGGAGTGGATAAACATCCCACAAACCACAATTGATAATTTGATAGCATCAATGCCCCGAAGATGTGCTGAGGTTATAAAAGCTAAGGGTTCTTATACAAAATATTAATGTGTTGCTTTAGTTTTGCACACTTACTAATTGACTGTGAAGTATATTTTGTTATTTTTCTCAGCAATATTTACTAAGAGCAATTAATTGGAAAATGTTTTAGTTACACTTTTTACAAGTATTTTATTTTCTGTTATAAAATTTTTGTTAAAATATATTTTGGAAAAAGTATAACAAAAATTATTATTGAACTAAATTTGTTGCTTTTGTTTTGCACAACACTGTATGTATGTACATACAGACATTAATTATATGTTGGCAGCGTGCAAGGGGTGCTGTCAAAAAGCATAAAGGCACCTCGCCGCAAAGCATCACAGCACACACACAGGCACATTCATATATGCATTTAAGAACATACATATGTATGTATGTATGTTGGTATAGTACCTATATTGCATATACATACGTAACTAACCAACAGCTAACAATTAAACAAACAAAAGTCTGAGATTCGCCAATCAATAGCACGATTAACAAGAACAATACATACATATGTATGTATGTATGTACATTTGTCGGAATTTCAATGTCAACCAGCTGTGCAGCGCGATATGGACTCTAGTCCGTTATTGTGTTGTCTGTCGCTCGCTTTTCGCAGCTCATTAAGTGCAGCATCATCATCGTTAATGGCTTTTGCTCGGCAAAGAATGCCACACACTTGAGTTCAGCGAGTTTATAGCATTGGCACATATGTGTTTATGTATGTATGCATGTAAAGCGCCAACAACAACAACTTTGGTAACCCAATTAATGACAAAAAATCAGCTGTTTTGGCGACAATTCGCGCATAGTACTCCCATGCTACACGCTGTTGCATGTACACTTTTGTTGCAACAACTTTTTTCTACGGCTAGTTGCAGCATCGTCGCGAACTGTGGCACCCTAGGCACCACTTTGTTGTGTAAATTTGTGCAACGAAATTGTCGAGCAAGACGCATAGCATTTTCGTCGATGACTTGCCTGCAACAACATTTCACACCAAACTTGCACAAATGATGCCCAGTACAAACAAAATACATGCATACATATGTTTGTAAATCGCGCCGCGTTGCATATGCGTGCCTAGTGGCAGTGCCTAGTGGAGCAGAACAGCAAGAATTTAAAATGTTGCATATATTTTGTTTACTTTCGTATCTTGTCCGTTGCTTAACGCAGCTGTAACAACAAAAGCTCATAGAAAACATTTATTTTATACTTTCCATTTTTAATGCGACCAAATTGTTGCATTCTGTTGTTGTTGGAAAGCTACTTAGCTTAGTCGTTGTTGCAGCTGTTGACGCTTTGTGAGGTTTTGTTGCATGATTTGTTGTTTTAGCTATTTTAGCTTATGTATTAATTATATAATGTATGTATGTATGTATATAAGTAGGTATGTATATAGAAGCACCACGCTCTTCAATATAGCTTGCGCACACACACATTAATCTTTCTAAAGCTTCAAAATTGATAAGCAACATTTTTCGAGGTTAGTTCCTAATCCTAAAAAAATCACGCAGAACTTACACCTTAGCTTCAAAAAAAGCGAGTATAGTAAGCATGCTACATTAACCAAGGGTCTTCCACACCGAAACCAACTTTCTAATATCAGAATCTCAGTTTGAATTTCGCGCCAACAACATTACAGCGCTCAGAGTCTACAATATCAACCGCAAAAGTCGCGCTTACAGCTGGGCTTTTACTGCTGTGTAATTTCAACGCTGTTACCACTTTGACAATTACAGCTGCTGCAGCTAACGGTGCAAAAAAAAGCGTACAAACTGAAAACATTTTATGTTGCGCGTGTTGCATATATAACTATTATTATTATGGTAGCTTTCGCCGCCTAATTCTTCACATTGTTTTCAGCTGTATTTTCTTTAATTTTTTGTTCGCTTTTCGATTGTGTCGAGTGAAGTGGGACTTCATGGCCGTCGCACAGACACATGTGCCTATGTATGCGTGTATTTACGGTCGACACAAATGAAGTGAAGCGCGTGTTGGAACGGCATTTGAAAAGATCCAATCAAAAGCGTAGAGCAGCGCGCAAGCAAGCCAAGCTATGAGACAGTGAAATAGCCAGCCAACCAAGCGAGTACTTTTCATAGCCAGTCAGTCAGTCCATCAGTCAACAGTAAAGTTGGTTGACAGCAACGACAAAAACCAAGACTTGAGTTGGCTTGACTTCGCTTTTCGCTTGGCATGGCATCGCCTTCGAATGCGTTTTCGAAGCGCACGAAAGCAAAGACGAAAACTTGACTGGCTAAGCAGGTTTGCGCCGATATGTTGACTATGTTGCCGTTGTTACCTTTTGGTTAACTTTCTTGAATACGAGCAAGCTCGCGCTATACGAAATAATGTTGTTTTGCTTAAGCGCTTAGTTGATGGTACATACGTAAGCCAACAACATATCGCGCTAGCCAGCCGTTGGCACAAAGACGTAGAGGCTGTAAAAGCATAAAGCAATAATAATAACAACAGCGAAATAAAATAAAAAATTATACAAGTGACGACGGCACTGGAAGCGCTGACTCGAGCAACAACTTGCTGCTGCGTGGCTTTCAAGTGTTTCGTGTTATAACTGTAGAGTTGAGCCGTGTCTATGCCAGTTTGTAGCACGGGCTTGGTTGTTTGCTGCTGCAAAACTTAGCTTTAAAAGCAGTATATTGCTTTTGTTGATTTTATAAGGTTTTCCTTTTTTTTTGTAATATTGCTTCAGTTTGTTTCTTTTTGGAGCGCACATCGGAATTTGAAGGTAAAGTCAACAGCGACAGTAGACACTAACGCAGCGCATATGTAGAAATAGCATTTTATTGCGTACAGCTTAAGCGCGTACACATAGCGTGTTGGTCGCACACTGGTTTCGAGATGTTAACTAGCGCTCGGAACGAACTGATCAACTGATCGTTGCGCTACAAAGCGAACGCTGATTCAACACTATGCAGTTATGTATGTATGTATGTACGCGGTGGTATCAGGGCACTTAAGGCTTTCTGGACCGTTCGTGGCGTCGTTGTGCTTGGCTGCGTCTTTGAGCTTTTACGGCCAGTTTTTATTGCTGTTTTGTTTAGGGTTTTTCTTTGGATACACCAGCTGCAGGCAGACAATTCTTAGCGGCACTATGGTGCCACCAACACAAAGCATATGTATATGCTATTGTTGCTTGATTTTTTATTGTCGGCATTAATGCTGTTGGCAGCAAACAACAACGTCTCGCCCTCAATTATGCCAAAGCCACCGCCGACAGCAGGCACTTTGCCAGCAGGAGAAATATGTATGTACATACATTTACTAAGCATACATAGTTAGTCAATGGCAGCCGCGTTGACCGAACGCTTTAAGAAGTTTTAGTTTTATCCGCGATTTTTAAGCGCTCCACGCGCTTGCTCCACTTCATGTGGAGTTAATGTATATATGTACATACATAATATATAATATACATAAGTTGCCGAAAAATTTGCTGCTAACACATTGCAGTCTCTTAGTTACTTATAAATTTGCAAAAATGTCCAAATATTTGCATGATTCAACTCTACCGTTTTTCGAATTAATTATACTGCAGCTTTTGTATATATTATAATTCACTTTTACTGCTGCCTAATGTTTACCGATATTGATTTTTATAATATGAACTGTTTACCATTTTGCTTCATTCCGCTATTTACTTCAAACGTAAACAAACGCTGCTCTTAACAATTAACAATCAGACCAAATCGTTTAATGATGTGCCAGTGATTGCCGATAATAATTTTTACACACACACACTTAAACGCATGTATTTACATTCCACTACTGAATTCATTAACATTGTCATTCCGAAGGCATGCACACATATGTACATACATATGTTACCGGCGGCCGCACCGCAACATCTCACATTCAACAGCACTACTCATGCGTCTGTATGTAGAAATGTCTGTCTTGCAGCAAACACTTATACGCGCTGATGGGATTTCCTTAATTGCCACCACCTGTTTCGTCATCGTGCCATTTGTCTATGCTCTCTCTCAGTTTCGTTTTCAACAATGTGCTCATAAATTTAATCAGCTGTCAAAGTTGTGGTGCCTTGTCGTAGTTGGCTTTCCTGTTAAACATACAGACATTTGTATACTTAAAATACATACTCGTACATATATTAATGCCGTTATTGAATTCACAATGTGATGCGTAACATTAGCAATGTCATTAACAATAACAGCTACGAATCATATACATTTGCACATATATAACAATATAAACAATCTATGACGTTTGACTTTTCTTAAACGTCCAACATTAACAGCTGTTCTCTTGTTTATGCCTGTGTCACAAATTCGTTGAAAATATATAAAATTTTATTACCATATAATTAATGTGCGATTAATTTAGAGATTGTAGGCAAACACTTTGTCGCGATTTGAATTATTATTAAATTTTAATATTCGCAAAGCAGCAATGCCTGCAGTTGGCGTCGCGTAAGCACGTGCTTCTCAGGTGTTGTCTTGTTGCAGCCGAGCAACCGCCGGATTTTTTTAAGTTTTATTTACGCGGCGAGAATTGTTTGAGTTCTGTTCGTTTGTTTACTTCTCTTTAATTACATGACTTCATGCAGCGTTTTGCGGTTTATATAAGTTTGGTAGGAGTTATTTTACAAACTGTTACTGTTTTGCTTCTTCCATTTTGAGCTGTCAAAATTTTATTTGCTAGAGGTGTGCATTTGTCGCCTTTTGTCATTTATTTAATGTCGAGTAAGTGCGTAATTTGTTAAAAATTATTACAATTTACTTGATTCGAATAAAATTATACTTTACTAAAGAAAAATTTATGCTTTTATTGAAGTGTAAAATTATAACCACTATTTGATAAATTCATTAGGCACACATAATCAACTTTAAGCGCACAGACATTAGCTTGCTAAGAGCAATTAATGACAACTGCAATAGCTAGCAACATGTTGCGGGTCAAAATGCACCTTACACAGATATGTAAGTATGTACATATGTATATCACCTGCCACGTGTAGCTCGCAACTACTTAAATGTACTATTCACATTTTTCTGGCCGCAAACTTTTCATGACTCAATGACAGCTTATGGAGCATTTTACATACAATGTAATGACGTGCCAAATATTACTTAAATATATACATACATACATACATATATCTTTACACGATTCCGGCCCTTTACTTTTCAACGCTTTTGTATTTTTATTTACTTTTATTTTATTTCGCTTGAATTTACAACGACAAGCGTTGCCATCGCGCTTACTTGCGACGGCGCAGAAACAACCCAAACCCTTTCAATACATCATTTCTTGTTTGTGCTCGGTTCAATCCTCTTTTATCGCCGCTGCGATATGACAAATTTATGCAACGACCTTCAAAAGATTTGACGTCTGCGCCGGTGTGTCTCTCTCGCCGACGTTAACTTGAAGGCGCAAGGTAGTCATTATAATTGGTGTGAGAATTATTTATTTTTCTTTTATTTTAAATACTATGGCTCTCCGTCAACGCTTTTGTCTTGCTTGCGCCATCATCACTGGTGCAGTTTATAGTGTGTGCACTTCCTTTTTTCGCATAGTTTCCCAACTAGTCATGTTGTTGAGTTTTGCAATGTCTTTGTCGTCGTTGCTTTTTTTTTTAACAAAAACAAGAAAAGAAAAAACACTTGTGGCCGTACATACTTATATAAAGTGTAGTGAACGTGCTTAAGAGCTTCATTTGAGAGTGGGAGAGCATGCAATTGGTGTGTAGGTGCCTGAATGTATGTGTGTGCATGTGTAAGTGAAGAGCGAGATTTCGCTTCCTTTAATTACATTTTTCTTTCCGGGTTATTGACTTGGTCGCTGCGCTCACAACTAGCGCCCACACAACATTCATTGACAAAAATGAAAGTATTGCAAACAATGTTGAGAATAACAACAATTACTACAACAATATGTAACAACTATATTTTTGAGCGTTATTTGGTAAACAAAAAACAGTTGTAAAAATAATATAATTGTCCAAAGTACGACGATTTGTTGAATCTGTTGGCAGCCAGAGTTTAAGATACATGCTTGAGTATACACATACATTTTTATATATGTATATGTACATATGTATGTATACTGTATGTAAGTAGGTATAGCTTGTGCCAAAAAGTCATTAAAATATTAATTTATATTGTGACGCGCCAGTTTTTAACTTTTTTCGGTCAACTCACTCTGTGGCGAAACGCGCGGAAGTAGTAAACATTGGTCTGAGCACTTCAGTAACAGTTATTAATGAAGCTGCTTGTTTGTTTGTATGTCTGACATTAAACGCCGATTAGGCAGCTTTTTCCTTGCTTATAAACCATTCATAAAATTTGCGGCTTAAATTCTTTTTTGTTTCTTTGCGAACTTTGCGCTCGCACTCTTCAAGCAACACGAAGTTTTCTTGCATACATATGTACTTATATACATATGTACATATTTTTTGCTTTTTAGGCTTTTTTATGTTTATTATTATCTACTAAAATTTTTGGTTGAATTTGCATTGTTTACTTTTGTGCAGCTCTGCCATGCCAAAGCGGCGCAGAACTTGTCAGTTGTTGAAGGAAATTCATTCACCCCCGACAATACTTGTTTTCAATACAACAAAAGCAATTGAAGTTTTAGAAACAAAAATATACATATATGTATGTATGTACATACATATATTTCTTTTACTGTTGTGCTTTTTACTATTGTTCATGTACATATGTTTGTGTGTGTATGGCAGCGCGTAAAGCTACCCTTGAAAAATTGTACAATTTTCGTTTTGTTATTGCACTTACTGAAACGGGATGCATGCCGAGATGCCTGCAAAGATAATAGCTGAGGGTGGGTGATGCTGCTCGTACGAAAGCTTGTTGGGAGTGTGTGTGACGTCGTAGTAAGTGCAGAACACGTGCGCCAAAAATTGCTTTTTATTGTGCTCTCCTGTGCTTGGTGCTACGATTGTGGCCTACGCTTTTGATAGCTACTTGCGCCTCCATACATACATACATACATACATATGGTATATGTAAGCTATTCTTATTATTTTTTATTTTTGTACTGCAGTCGCGTGAATATGCGCGCCGATGATGTCTGGTCGTGCAACAATAAATCAGCGTGAATCAGGAGGGCAGACTCATAAAGATGTACATACATATGTATGTATGTACATGCATACTGGTGCGTAGTCACATTTGTTGCATGCATATATGTACATATGTATTTATGGGTGTGTGTGTTTGTTTGTATTAAAGAGAATTCCGCAATGTCATCAGCGTCTTCAACTGCGCTTATTTCATGCTTTTTTTATTTTTGCAAGACTTATTCATGCTACATACATACATAGTATGTATGTCCATAAATGTTTACAAACTTATAGCAAAAATTAAGAATTTCATTGAGCTGACTCGACCACAGTTGCTCTGGAGAATGTGGAGCCGCCACGAGCTGTGGGTAAACCCTTATTACAAAATCACTTAGAACTCTATAGTCTTGTCATGGCAAGCAAAAAGTCGCCAGCGATTCGCAATAAACGCTGTGACTCAGCAATGACGCATATCAGGCGGTAGCGAAGAAATAAATACAAATAAAAACCGCGAAACAAAAAGCACAAATATTGAGAAATAATATGAGAAAGAACTTCAAGTGAAGCAAATAAACGATATTTACACATATTTATAGGAGTATGTACATATACATACATATGTATGTATGTATGTATGTATACATGCGAAGGTGTGCACAAGAATTTCGAAACGGATGAGGAATTGTGTGGAGAAATAATCGGGTGTGAAGGGAATAAATACGATAAAAGCATACAAATGAGAATAAAAGTAACAAAAATTTATGAAAATGAAAAATATAAAAAAATGGAAAATTATAAAAATACGAAATATAAAAACAAAAATAAAAATAAAATACATAAAAAAATATGCAAAATAAAAAATACAAAAATAAAATAATTGAAAATAAATAAAAATAAAAGTATAGAACTAAAAGTATTCAAAAATAAAATAAACCATTCAAAAAATAAAACAAAAATAAAATAGTAAAATATAAAGCAAATGTTCATATATTCTCATTGAAAATTGGTTTTCTTCATATGCATAAATTATAAATATGTATGTATGTATGTATCTTTATAAAAAATAATGAAACTTTATATTATAAATGAGATATAAATAAAATAATATTATTAAAATCGAAAATAAAAATAAAGTTAAAAAAATAAAGAAAAGATAATGTAAGCATAAAATAAAACAAAAAGATATAAGCAATAAAAAAACATTTTTTTTTAATTTATAAAACTAAATAATAATTATATAATGCTTTTACAATATTTTTTTATATGTACATATGTATGTGTGTATGAATGATTAAGAAATAAAAAACTAAATTCAATTAATTAATAAAAATGAAGACAAAATAAAGTTTTATAAAAAATAAAAAAGTACATATTATAATAAAAAAACAAATATAAGTAACGCAGAAAACTATACAAATAAAAAACCAATAAAACGTATTTTAAAAAATATGTAAATGATACCACAACGATATAAAGATATAAAAAAGAAAAAACAATTTAAATAATATTTTTAAACACATAAAAAATAATATTACAAAAAAAAAATTAAATAAGTTCATAAAACTAATCAAAAATGTGTCATAAAAAATATACATATAAATATAAATTTAAAAATTCAATATATTTTGCAAAATATAAAAGCTGTTAGCTCTAGCATTTTCTACCAACAACCTAAATCAGCGCCAAATACTTGTATAAATCCACACTAATCACTTCCCACTGGCAACAACACTAAAACTAAATACAGCAATTGTGTTAATGCACTCCGCAGTGACATCGAAACAAACCTCGACCCAAAAGTCGCAAAGGCACCAAAGAAAAAGTCAACAAATGACGACTAGCAGAGTATGTATGTATGTACGCGTGTTCGTTAGTTAGCCAACAAACTAAGTGCAGGCAACAACAATGAGTTCAAACGCTAAAGAACGCTTAGCCGCACCCACCCACCAGCGAGCATAAATATACAAACTTTAATTCAGATGCAACCACACCTCAGCAACACTTGGCTTCAGTTCTCATTTTGTATATACATATTTAGGGGAACGACGCACCACAGTAAACACAAAATATACATATGTATGTATGTAAAAAAAAACAAGAAAAAGTCTCAATATTTTAGCTACACACTTTTAACTTCAACGCCGTCACTGCTATCGTCTTCGCCATCGAGAATACACCAAGTAACACACAGATGTATAAGCAAGAAATGTAGCATTCTAAAAAGCAGGAAAAGAAAAAATGAAAATAAATTCGAGTAAATTTCGAATAGCAGCGGCAGCTATCAACAATAGCAACAAGGCAATGCAAAGCAAAGCAAACGAAAATGGAGCGTGGGCACCACACCAGCAGCGGCTATATGTAGTTGGCGTTGGCGCTGCAAATTGAACCTGAAAATAAACCAAGAAACGACTGTTGGCGAGAGAAATTTTTCTATGTCAGCAGCAATGACTACATGCTTGAGTCATATGCACATACAAACATACATACATATGTACATGTATACATGCGTTCATATGAATATGCATACTGTTGCTGTGCGATCATGCCACTTATGGCGCGCTGTTGTGCGACCGGCAATAATATAGCCTACATATACATACATACATATGTACGTCCGCTTGATTTTGCTGAGAAAGCATTGGTACGTCGAGGAAAAATTATCAGATCAACACTGTCGAAATTGCGGCTTTTAGAATATCGAAGACATATTTTCGTATGTATGTATGTATGTAGTATTTATGAGATACACACATACATACATACATATATAACACTATATAAAAAGCTTAGCTTTAGAACACATGGTTGTAACTTCAGTAAAGCTACAAAGCAGTTTTATAATTCAAAAAATATATTTTAAAATTACAGTTTTTGAAATTAATTTATAAAATAAACTTAATAAACCTAAAAGCTTTGTCGATTTTGTTATGCCAGTACAAACTCTTATCAACAAAAGACACAAAAGCTGCAAAAAAGCTCCAAAAAGCTTTTCTTCATGGCGCCGCTATAAGAACACATCAAACCATTTGGAATATTTTGAATTTAAAGTAAGCTGAAAATGCAGCATTTACTTCCTCTTCTGCATAAAAATTACAGCTGAGCGTTGAAGAACACACTCCAGCTGTTCGCAACATATTGTCAAGCACAAGCAGGCCTACAAACTCAGCGACATGCATACATATGTATGTGTATTGTACATACAAACATACTGTATATTCTTATAAGTAATAACGACATATGGAGTAGACGCACAAGCACTTCAGCTGCACAATTCCAAACTGGCAAACATGCACACAAACACACAAACAGACTTAAGCAATGACAAGGCAAATGCTTTCCTCTGTAATCCATAGCAGCGGCAACGATGAGGGCGGCAAGAACGTCATACATGCCGGCGTGTACCCTCTTCAACATTTCCAGAATGCATGCTTAAGTACGACGACGTACCGCAGCACTAAACGGACGGTCGTTCGCTCCATAAACACACACATATACATACATACATACATCCATCGGTACACATTTGTTTGCGTCTGTCAGTCTTCCTTATTTTGGGTTTCATTCATTTCATTTCGGGTTTCATGGAAGCGCACAAACAACCGACCAACCGTCCAACGTGCAACATCAATGCCGCCACTATCACCACCACCACCACCACTATTACCAAAAAGGGAACGTACAGACCGAGCGCACCGAACGAAAAACACATTTATAAATATCAGATGCCAGCCGCCAGTGCGTCGCATTTCGTATAAATGCAACCAGACGCGCGCATTCATTTCTACGGCGAAAGGACGGACGAACGTGCGGACGGTGGGAGCAGCGGCAACGACGACGACGACAAGGAACGTTGGTTGTGAGGCACGGCGACGTTAAAATAATTTTCTAAAAATATACGAAGTGTATGCATGCCAGCCAACAGGCAGGCAGGCAAGCAAGCGGCCAGCAGCAGACAGAATAAGGTAGGGAGCGTACGCTGAAAAGCAGAATACACGACAGCAGACGACGCACATTGCAACGGCAGTTGTTTTTCTTATTTGTTGCTGTTATTGTTTTGTTATGCAGCGGCTTGCGTAGAGTCGTGTCGAGTCGAGCGGAGGGCACAGCGCATATGACATTTTAGCAAGCACCGGCAAAATAGCGCACGTTTCATATGCGCTGCATCGAAGGGATGAAATGGCAGCAACTTCCACCACCACATTAACACCGATTGTCGTCCTCTGAATATCGCTAGGCAGCTCAATTCCCTTCGTTAGCACCACCGTCAACGTCACTTTCACAGGCGAAATGCACGTGCAACCCGGGTGTATTTGTATTTACAGATGTGCGCTGAAGCAAGCACTGAGTCAGAGTTTTTAACAGCGCAACAAAAAAAAAAAAATAGAAAAGCGAAGCATAAAAGCAGGAACCGGGATGCACCCTTATGTTGTATTTGTTGCGTCGCTATACATGCGTGAAAATATATGGGTCCGGTTTGGAGTATCTGCTTGTGTGCGCGTACGGCGGATAGGACAGCATCAACGACGACGACGACAAATGTCTAGCTAAGTGTCTGAAAGCGACCAGTTGACAGTTGGCTGCTGTTTCCTGTGTCTCACTTGACACCTTGCTTGGGTGTGTGTGTGGCGGAAGCAAGCTTTGAGAATAGCGCTAGTAGGCGGGTTAACAACTCAAATGTGGAATAACCACAGCCCCAGCAGCAACGTGCAAGGCCGGTACTTCATGGAAAGCTGAGCTTGGTGATTATTTTTGGATACCCTTTAGATTTCTAGCACTTGTAGCGAAGGATCGAACATTTTGCATAAGCAGATTTAATTCTTTCGATGAACTAGTAAGCGAGGGTCTCTCAGAGCTTCCCTTACCTGTAAAAAGTCGCATAAACGCTTTAAATCAGTGTTCCGATCAAACAATCGATTTTTTTATACAGTAATTTCATGCTTCTCTATGCGCTTTTTGTCCCTCCCGCTACTTACGATCATATCTACTCACATTTAACGTAGTATAAACTCTTCACCTCAACTTGGACATTTGCTCCGAAGACCTCGGAAGTTCGCACAGTGCGAGAATCTAATATAAGTGTATACTTTTCTGTCCTGATTGTCTTTGTCTCGGTTTTTTTCATTTTAAAGCAAACGGCAGGAGTTGCAGATAATTTTCGCTTTAGCGCGTCAGGATGTGGCACAAACCGGCAGAATGGGCTAGAGCGTTGTAGATAGAGTTATAATAGTTTGTGTAATGCATTTGTATGCTTACATCTTTTAATACCGTTAGAGTGAGCACGATTTTGAAAATGTTGCCGTTGTTGGCAAAATTTGTGAGTTGGGTCTTACGGAGACATCACAATGGTGAGGTGAGTGGTCGCCTACGTTGAGAAGTGACACTTTGAAATAATTTATGCGTTGGTTGGTGTTTGAACTGGACTTTTCAATATTTCAAATGAGTTTGAATTCAAAAGTCCTTAAAATAGTTTTACGGTTGTGATCAGCAAGTAATTTTTAAAATTTTCAAATTTTAAATTTAGTACTACATTCCTCAATCAAAACTAATATTAAACTCTCTTCTTTTTGCTTACAGGTTAATTCAGCAATGGGTCTACAAGCTACAGCCGCTACCAAGCGGAAACATGAGATTACATTCGATGCCAAGGATGCTAATACATATACTAACAGTCCGCCACCACTGAAGACAGGCAAATGGTCAATTAATAATAACAACTACATCGAAGCCATTGAGGAGCAGCAACTGAATGGCAGCAATATAAAAGATACAAACGCCAGTTTACGCACACTAACGAATAGTGCAGCAGAGAGCACGAAAAGCACAACAACAACAACAGTGAATAGCAATAATAATAGTATTAATAGCAGCACTAACGGCCTCCACAATAGTATTAGCAATGGTAAAGAAGTTACTAAAATCGCTGAGCACACAAGCGGTCCAACTGCAGCCACCACAATAGCAACATTGCCCTCCATGGTCGCCACGCTGCTGCCTATGTCCAGTGAAATGGCTGCCACCACGCCATTGCCACCAACCTCCACCACACCCGTACCAGAAGACAGTATTGCCAAGTTGGAGGAGGTCGCGGCCGTGCCCTGTTGTGAGCCCTGGACTAATGCGGCGACAGAACCGGTCGATTGCATTTCCAAATTGCAGGCTGTTGCAGTGCCGAGTGATCCATGGGGTAGCATTGCGACACGTTCCACTTTGGCGACAACACTTCTCAGCGCCGATGAGTTAGATGATGACGATGATGATTTCGAGGATGACTATGAAGAGGAGGAGAGCATAATACCGACATATTGTCCACTGCGTTATCATACTTTTCCACCGCCACCAGCAGCGAACACGACAACGCATCAACAACAGCGACTTGGCAGTTATGCGCCCGCGCCGCATGGTTATGGCTCGCGTCCCAACTACTACTCGGAGCCATATCCACAACAGAATTGTTCACGTACCGGCAGTCCGCAACATATGCGTATGGCTGGCAGCAATGGTTTCACACAATGGCAGAGCACAAACGGTCCCTCCGGTGGCGGTCAGCAATTTTATGTGCCACCCGAAGCGGCATACCCGCCGCCACAGCAACAGACACCACAACCGCCACAACAGCAGCAGACAATACGTTGTGCAGAGAATGGTAAATCGTATTTAGAGTTGGGCTGTAGCAGTCCGCCGCCCCATGTGAATAGTTCGCCTGTTGTGCCACCACCGCCCTTCGGCAATCTACATGTGACCGCCGCGAATCTCGACGCGCGTCACCCTTTAAAACGTTGCTGTGATGGGCGTGGCACATGGTGCAATACAAATAAGAATTGCTATAAGGATCTGCGTCTGAAGATACGCAACCTATCCATGTTTAAGTTGTCGCGCTTCCGACAAGTATCCGAACAGTCACTCTATCGCTCGGTGCTAATATGCAATACACTGAAACGCATCGATCGCGAAATCGAAACAGAAGCTAAGGAGATGCATCAAGCAGCGGCGCAGGCAGCTGCCGCACAACATCAATACCATCAGCATCTGCATCCGCCGCATCATTTGCAGCATCACTTGAATCCGCAACAGCCACCGCAACAGTTGTTGGTGCCACAGCAGCCACATACAATGCTACATCAGCAGCACCAGGACTATGCGCCGCCAGTGATGAACTGTGCGCGTCTCACCAACCTGGACTATCAGGTGCAACATCAGCCGCCAACACTGCTGCAACAACAGCCTCCGCAGCACTTCGCACAGCATCTGCCACATTATCAGAATCAGCAACCCGAACGGCTCGACACGCCGCCGCCATACCTGAGCGCACCCACACAGCACCTACAGAAACCCACAAGCGGCGGTTTTACACTCAACAATAGCATTAGTAGTATTAATGTAAATAACTGTGATTCTACAAATGGCGCAGCGGCAATACACCCTTACGACCACTATCCCTTCCGGGAATCGCAATCTGGACGCGCAACTCCATTTCCCTGCCAACCGGTAATGTCGTCGGCGCCGCCTTCAACAACACCAACCCCGGCGACGACGCAAACCCAGCTGCATACTGTTGCAACGACACTCAGTGCGTCCAATGCAACAACAGCAGCGCCCATGCAAAACGCTAGCTCAACGGCGGCGTTGACAAGCGCGTCAAGTAGCATTAGTACAACGTCACAAGTAACTACCGCCACGACGTCCATTGCCACCACCGATAACAGCGATTCTGGTTATGCGGACGATGATTCAACACGCTCCATCAACTGGAGTTCGGTGCTCAGCTTGTCGTCACAATCCGCGCTGGACCCACTCAACAACAACGACCTCTTCGCCATACTACCGCCTGCGTTATCGATAACCAGCCCAGCCACCGCGACACCAGTGCCCGTAACGGCCGCTTTAACAACGAACACCAGCGCGTCGGATAGCACAACGCAAGCGTCGGCTGTTGCCATTAGCGGCACCTTCACCACCGTGCAATCCACCTCGGTCTCTAGCAGTAGTGCCAACGCATCAACTACCAGCAGTAGCAGCAGTAGTGCAGCATACAACACATGTACCTCTTCGTCGACGGCAACATTCACCACGCTTTCGACCATCTCCTCGGCGACGCATTCGCTCACCTCATCGTATGTGAGTAGCATGAGCGCCAATGCAGCGGCCGCGTCGGCATCCTCCACATGGGAGTACGGTTTTCTCGATATGGAATTCGGTTTGGGCTCAGAATTCACCGAACTTGTGCCCAGTTGTAAACTGAATTCAGATGAGCTCTTCAAGAGCAGCCTAACACCAGTGGTGGCCGCATCACGTTATTCCTCCGTACATGACAATGAGCTGGAACAACCGGCACACATTATGGTCGGCAGTTAGTATCAATTGTAAAGCAGCGAAACAATGCAGGAGACGTGGTGCCGAGCTTTATACTACTGTGACGGCGGTACGTACTGCAACGCCAACAGGTGGCCTTGCTGGTGTTTATGACCGCTAATTGGGGCGCTGGACGCATGGTGCCCATGGAGAACATGGCATTCATTGTGGCGAGTAGCAGGCGCGCTAAGCCACTGAGCAACAAGCAGCGGGAACACATAACAGCCGAAAATATGTGAAAACACATTGTACGAGTGTATGTACATACATGAGAGCAATGTGGGAGTGAGCGCAGCGCTTCGGCGCTGTTTTACTAGCATATACATATGTACATATATTTATTAGAAATGTAAAACCATATATGCTTCTTTGTATTAGCAATTTTACTGCAAGCTAAATTAGTTCGCTTAAGTATGAAATGCTCAGGTTGTGACCTTTTTGTTTAAAAATTGTGAAAAAACTGTATGTGCAGCAAGTAGGGAGCATAAAGCAGCAGCTAAGGCGCATAGTTTGAAAAGAAATTGTCGCTTTTGCCATTAAAATGTACTTATTTGTGAATTAAAAATACTTAAGCTACCGCTAAAAAGTACTTAATTTACTATATTTTAAAACACATAATAACTAAAAGATATATTTATACAATTAGCAATATTTTAAAGGCAAGATTTATTTTGCAAATATTGCAAATGTGTGAAATATATCGATTATTGATTTTTGTTGATTTTGTTGGTTTTATTTGTGAAATAATTCGCGCATATTTTTATTTTATACTTGAATTAATTCATTTTCTTTAAAAGATATTTTAAATTATTTCCAATTACAAGTTACGTGGGTACAAAAATTTCTTTCGAATTATGCGCCGAACAAATGCAGCTCTTGAAATCTTGTTAGAATAAATTGAAGAGAAATATATATTTATTTATTTTTTTTTTCAAGAAAAAACATATGCTTATTGACTTTTTTGTGCAACTTTATGCTTTAAAAAGCGTTTGCATTCAAAACTCAATAATCTTTGAAAACAAAATTTTTTAATTATCTTTTTTGACACTTCAGCAACTCAATTGCGTTAAAAACTTTTAAACTTTTTGGATTATAAAGTTATTTTGTTGTATGTATCTAGGCAGTACAAAGACACATACAACGTTATAACTTTGGACTTCAAAGTTTTGCATTATTCTAAAATTTTACTTATGTATTTTGTTAATATAAAAACATTCATTAACGTTTTTTCACTCAAAACTGTACTACATACTCGTAAGACACTATAGGAAAACTAGCTGAATTCTAAAATGTATATAATAAAGTACATAAGTTATATACGTATGTCGTAAATAAATTTTATAACGATGCAAAAACATACGTTACACTGTATATAATAAGATTTGGCATAATTCTTAATATGTAACTGCGTTTATGCAAACAAAATAAAATGTAAAATATCTTAAAGTAAAAATTCAAAACTCAAGCTTACGATCAAGAAACGAGTATGAAATCAACTAGAATATATTTACTACTCATATGTATTTTAAAAAATCATATGTGAGACTTATATGTATATAGTTGTAAAGAGTTCTTGTGTATATGTATCTATGTATATTTAAAGACAATTCCTTGTACAATACATAAAAGGTTATGTTTTGGCATTTACAATGTCACTACAAGTGCGAATTAAGGAATATGCAGATCTTCATGATAATGAAGGGAATTATTATTATTTCTATAGACTAATGATAAATATTATTAAAGTATTTCATAGTTTAGGCATAAGTATTAGTATTTTTATTTATAAATGGAACAAATATTAAGAAATTATAACTATAATATTTTATAAAAAGAAAGTATAAAAAATGTGGTGACAAAACAAGCAAAAGCATTGCAAATATATGAAAGATTTGTTTTTAAAATTTAACCATTTGACTTTCATTTAAATGGTTTTCGCTTTTCAGGGGATGAATACACGTAATTAGCTTATAAGTTGTTTTAGTAATTAATATCTGAAGGATATTTGGAGGAAATCATGGATCTTAAAAATTATTTGAGGTTTGCATTGCGATCCAAGGTCTATTATGCCATATGTAGCATTAAAAGAGATGGTGAGAATCATGGGCTTTGACAATTAATCAATTGGTTCGATCAAGTGAACTGAAATGATAAACCCAACAAATTGGTTCGCTAACAAATATCATGCTCCCTTAAACAACGAATTGATTAAATCAATTGGGACATAAGTATGTATGTATTTCATAAATCTTTCAAGAAAATTTTAGCTTTTACGGAACTTTAAAGGAATGAAGCGATATAATCCATATGTGTACGTATGTATGATATTCACATATTATAAAACAAAATATCTGATATTTGATAAAGTTCACTGACTCCAGTAGTACTCGTCGAAACTGTATGACAACCAGGATATTGTAGATATAACTAAAAAAATCGAACTAAATTTTCTAAAGCTATCATGCATTTGTTTTAATAAAATCTTTAAATATACATCGCAATGTTAGCGTTCATACTGCTTATTAGTATCGCTCGAATTCACTTGTTGTCGCAGTAGTTCCTTCATATTTTCTGTTACGGCAAAACCCTGACCATGACCTGGTATTATATAGTTGCACATCTCGATCATACGCAAACGTTGTATTCGCTGAGATTCCTCATTTTCACTACCTGCCTCCAGCCAAATGGTTGGATCCATAATGTCCTCGACACGTTCGAATAAATCACCACAAACTCCTACAACTTCCCCCAGATTAGTGCCTCGCACCAATACCGACACACAATTGAGTGTGTGGCCTGGTGTGCGTACTACGACCACATCGTCTCCACACAATTGAAAAGGTTCCGAATCACCACGGGTTAATGGACATTCTAAATACTTGTCACGATTGGAGACACAAGCGCCCATAAAGTGCCATTGCGCTGAACGAAAGAGATAGTTACAGCCGGTATGATCGGAATGACCATGTGTACAAACAACAACATGTATATCCTGTGGCTTGAGCCCATGTAAGTTTTGAAGGGCTTCGATTAGTCGTTCTCCATCCCAGGCGGTGAGGGTATCAACGATAATGTTGCGTCCATTGCGTGTACGTATTAGAGTACAGGTGCAATTGGCCCGCATGGCGTTGGAATCATTGCTATCCGGTCTGGAATAACCCGTGAATAAGATATGAACATCATTTTCTTTAATACTCATTATACAGGGAAATGATTTCAGAATTATTATAAATTTTACTGGAGTAAAACACCAGCTGACGTTTGACAAAGACGATATCAATAGTGCCTGTGTCACTGAATAAACAAATATATCGAAACTTAATTTATCGAACTCTCGGCACAATTCTATAAATTTTATATACAAGTATAGATTTGAAATTTATAATTCTAAATTACTAACATACATACAAATATTTAAATGCAAATTATTTAAAATTTTTATTATTTCATTAAAATACTTGGAGATTCATATTTAATTTCGGATTTCTTTTTGTAATGATTACTACATATTCTTGAAAGAAGCTCACTCGATAATAAATCGATATATGCGGATAGTTTTACCCACATACCTATCATCAGCTGTGAGTTTTATTGACATTTCACAAAAATAAACAATCCCCTGCATTTGCACGGTATGTAAAAACCATATAGGATAAATAAACAATCAAATTGTAAGTATATAATTTGTCTAATAAATTCTACTTTTTATAAATTTACACTTAAGATTTTGTAACATGAAAAAAAACATTAAAAAAAGAAAGATTATGTGAAATTGTGTGGTTTTATTAAAAAAAACTTGCTAAAACTAAAAGTACTGCAAAAGTGAAGTGGTAAGCGTTTCAGTATCCTTTATATACAGTTTTGAAAACTTAATATATTTTTTAGACTTATCGCATGCCGCCCCATAAACGTTCAAAAGGTTTACTGGACGTCAGTGCTGCAAACAGTAAGCGGCGACGACGATGTCTTACAATAGATGTGACGCCGTCACATTTCCATGACAAATTTTGGAAATGCCAGAACGCTGTTTACTTTTATTAAGTAGTTCTTTTTAAGCGTGGAATTTTTCCTGACAAAACAAATCATTGCAAATACGGATTTTTCGAACATTTGGCGCAATGTCTCGAACAAAAGACTCTAGCGGATTTGTACAAAGCAAGGCAAAAATGCTCCATCATCGATGCTATTGAAAACATATCATACATGAGACGTTGGAAGACATCAGTGCTGAATGCTGGAGCAGTGGATGGTATTTTTGTCCGAAGGTAAGTTCAATGTGATGTTTGCTGATATTAGAATAAGAAATGAAAAGTATTATGTTTTTTTTTTCAGATTGGAAAAGAGCCAAGCCACAATTCATAAATAACCGATGAAATAACACCTATTGAAACGCAGATGAAGAAGTTTCAAACCTGTTAGAATACTGCACTCCGGACTACGACAGGATTCCTCTTGATGTCTCCTATCGAGCACCTGCATAGTGGGGCCCATATGTTCCCAGTTAAGGAGCATAATGAACTCCTCTCCAGGCAGTTCCTGCTGGGATGCTTGCACAGAAATCATCTTTGCAGCCACCTGCTTGGAGCAGAACCGCCTCCTTGGAACATCAAGAGGTCCTAAACTAAGACAATACGTGGACCAGACCCCGGGCCCAACAAGCTTCCGACAAGCACTGGCCGCCATTCACAGTGCAGCCATCAACACCTTCACCGACTTCCTTCCAGTGAATGGCATACTCAGAGTCAAACCACCACCCATTGCAGACGAAGAGCTCGAATGGCCGCGAGAAATGATAGTGACCCTTGCGCAGCTTCGTTCTGGATACTGTAGTAGGTCAAACTCTTACTTATACAGAATAGACCCCGACATATCCAATATATGTGGGTGCAATGAGCCTCCGCATGACACTGGCCACCTCTTTGCATGCCCCACCAAGCCAACTCATCTGACACCTCTCTCTCTTTGGTCCGACCCCGTCAAAACAGCACGTTTCTTGGGCCTTCCTTCCTTCGACGACAACTTAGCTAATCCTTACCATCCTAACGAGGACTAGGTACCCGCTAAAACAACAACAACAACAGAAGGATATGACGATTGATGGTATAAAAGAACATTTGAAACTTGGCGAAAGCAGATTAAACGAAGAAACAGAAATACTGATAAAGTCCACACAGCAAATCAGTGGATCTAATTTTGAGAAACTTCGTTTCGAAAAGTCTACGGGACCACCAAATAAGAATGGAAAGAAATCATCAGCTTAGACTGTGAAAATGATGCGCAATCCAATGATGCTAACATCTTTGCAAATACTGACATAAAAGGAGTTAGTGATGACGAAATATGCATCCGATTTGATGGCAGTGATGAGTTATCTCATCAAAAAGCAATTATTGAATTTCATCAAATTGAAAACTGCAGTGAAGTGGAGCGTAAAACGCGCAACAATGCAACAATTATTACGAAAAAGAATAGCAGCCAAGTGTAAAAGACTACTTCAGATAAGATAGCAACGCAAGTCTAAATTTGTACAGCTAAATAGATGCAGCTATGTTTTTGTTGTATCTGCAGAGTAGTAATTCTTAAAATAATTTTGAGAGCTGCTGCCGTGTTGACAAATCATTATATCCGGATTGGTGATATCAGGAGTAAGAATTCGTTCCTTTTGATTAATGGGAAGGAAAACCTCGTAACTCCCGGAACCACCATAGGGAATTTTCATTGAATTGTCCTCAAATGATTGTACGATATTGTCGTCAGGCAATGGAATTAAATGCAAAAGTTCAAAATTAAGCATCTATTTCACCGATATTTATCGCCTAACACTCTTCCCCACTAAATCCACAGGGCGAAGGAGTACAGACTCGACTTTGATATCACAGTCGATAGAATTAAAATTCCGACTTTCAGCAACACTAAAATTTTAAACGTTACACTTCACAAGTTGCTAGCCGGCAGTAACTGCGGTAACGTCAAAGAATCTTTGATGGCAACCTTCACGGTAATATTCCGCCCGTCATCAACTACGTAGCGCCAAAATGATTGCAAACTAAGAAGCTTTAGACGTGTCAGGACACTGCAGTCCGTACGATAAAAGAGTGCTCCTTGATATCTCTCGTCGAACACCAACATAATGAGTTATGTTAAGGAACACAATTCACTGCATTCCAAGCAGTTTCTACGATGTTTTCGTAAAAATCTGCTTACACCGGAGCTGCCTGCTATGAGCACCAAGAGGTCATTCCTTAAATATGTTGACGATATTGAACAGACTACGGACGCAACTAACTTCAGACACGCACTGACCATCCTCTACAGTTAGTTGGAGTCATTAACATCTTTACCGACTCCTTTTCTGTGAATAGGGTACTTGGAGTTAAACCACTACTCATAGCAGACGAAGAACTTGAGTTGCCCGGAGAATCTAGTGCACCAAATATGTGTCCTGCAATGAGTCCCCGAATGACTCCAACTTCCTTTTTGGATGCTCATTGAACCCCACCCATTTATCGGATTCCATAGAAACAGTTCGTTTCATGATTCTACCGTTAGATGACATCGACGACAACCAACTTGAATCCTACCACCTAAGCGGGAATTAGATAATCGCTACAAAAATATTTTGTAAACATTGAATCAATAAAAAAAAAACTCAAAATCATACAAACACCCACTGGTTTATAAATTGTTCACATCATTGCTGCGTTTGTGGCGAAGAAACAAATTTAAATTTCAAGCAACTAACAACATCTTCACGAATAACTATTTAAAGCGCATGAACGAGTTAAAAACAATGCGAAACTCGCACAGTACAAAAAGAATTACAAAAAGATGTTGTCATCAACATGATACTGAAATGCAATGCAAATGAGTTCGGCGGTCTTCTTCGATACGCGACGAGCTAGCTGACCTTGACCGCCAACCGAGATTTGTGCACGACAAAATATATGCTTCTTTTTCATGAAAGTATAAGTAAGCCACAAACTTTTGGCACGCGCAATACAAGTGAAAACTACATTTCCATGTGCAGTTGTGTGTGATTGCGGTGAAAGTGAGAAATTCAGCGCATTCACTGCCAATTAATGTGATTGTTAACTTGCTAAATACTCCACTAAAATTTTTTTATTATTCTTAACAGTTGTGTGCGGTATTTAGTTATAAAAATGAAAATATTATTTTACTGTTCTTGATTTTATGCATTTATCTATAACTTTACCCAATTCACGTTTATAATTTCTAGAGTGCCAATCAGTTTGAACTCTAACGGGGAACGTGCATAAATGTTTCTATACTCTTGCAACATGTTGCTTCAGAGTATTTTAGTTTTGTTCACTTAACGATTGTTTGTAGCACCTATAGCTAGTCGAAGTACTTTAGAGTTACATACATACATACATATAAAATAAATGAATAATACAGGGGACGAGTTAAATTCCAATTGACTATCGTTCCGTTGTTGTTGTACCGGCAAAAACCATTCCTAAAACAACTTTGGGGATTGTCCACGGAATGATCCGTTGTTGTTGTAGCGGCAGAATTATACCGAGTTGACAGTCCTTGGCCGCATAAAAATCCGGGTCCGTTCCGGTTACGTAGACCCGACTGCCGTGTGAAAGATCTATCTCATATAACGGTTATATTGAAAACTTCTAAAAGTGCGTTAACTTAAGGGGTCAGTAGGGTAATCTGGCCTGTTTTTTGACATTTTTTTCATAGAAATTTTTATTCTACAATTGAACTTTTTTCACATATCATGAGGTATATCGTGAAGTGTATAAACAAATTTTTTTTGGAATTTTGATGACATCTGTCAGAGAAATGGCTGGGTGAATGAGATGCGTTTTTTCACTGGCGGACACGCTTTCTCATGTTTGGATCATCTGAAACACAAAAACCCAATTTATCGTCCCTATTAGAATCATGAAAAAATGTTGATAAATAATTTTACGGCCGGAATCATGTCCGCCAGTTTAAAAAAGTGTGTTTTGAGATAAACGCGTTTAAAGTTTGAGTTGTGCACTCCGAGCACTCCGAACGTCGAGTGGTATTAATATTTTTGGGCCTTTTTCGAAACCTTACAATGGTAAAGTGGGTTTCTACATTAATTCTAAGGGTATAAGGGAACAGAAAATGAAATGAAAAATGAAAAAAATTTTAAAAAAGATTACCCTACTAACCCCTTAATAAATAAATACGTCAAATACATTAAATTTCACATTCGAGATGGTACGGAAGGACTACATTAGACTCATTGTAAGCATTGAACAGTAGCCGTGAAACCCTCCACGTTTATGTAAAAAATGTAATATCTCAGGAACTCCTCGTCTAATATTAACTAAATTCGGTGCATAATATAATCCTAATAATCGTATGTTACTATGTGAAAATCTCTAAAATCAGGCAATCATCATCCCTAGTTCCCATACAATACCATACTTTTTCCTTATACTTGTTTTTCCATTTTTTATACCCTCAACAGAGTATATTAAACTTGGCACGAAGTTACACCTAGAAGAAAACGTCCAAAACCCTATAAAATATACATACATACATATATAAAAATGATCAGCATGACGAGCAGAATCGATTTAGACATGTTCTTCTGACCGCCTGTATATACGCCAACTCGTCCTTCACTTTTTGAGATATCGATCTAAAACTTAGCACACGTTCTTTTCTCTCCAAGAAGCTGCTCATTTGTCGGAACCGCCTAAGGCATATATATACTATACATAGCTGCCATACAATCTGACCGTTCGAAATAAAGTGCATGTATAGAAAACTTTTTCATTTGACGATATATCTTCAAGAAATTTAGTATAGGCTATTATCTAAAGCAAAGGTTCAATAAGTGAAGAAATCGTTAAGATCGAACCACCACAGCATGCAGCTGCCATACAGTCGGTCAGTCAAAAACACCTGACCTCCTTACTTTTATTTTTACCTCTACCTTAATTGTGCTTATATATGTACATATGTATGTATACGGGTTATGCATACCTTAGAAAATAATTGTTACAATTTATAGCTTTTCGAGTCCGTTGTAGGTACTCATAAAGCGCATAGAAAATAGAATCATCAAGTCTACGACTCAACTAAGCATAACTAGTGTTTATACGCTTCAATTCACTATTTAGCGTTTATTTATTCATGTACATACTTATGTACATATGTACATACATACATATGTATAGATGTATATAATTGTGCTTTTAACTGAACTTTCTTTTTATCAGCGAATCGAAATGAATTTTTTCGTATACAAATTTCGAATTTCTAACATTTCCTTTCTACCCTTCATATTGTCATAGAAAATGGAAATAATATATTAAGATTTGCAAACCTCTCTTGAAAGCATATTTCACAGTTGTAGGTATGTTTGTGTTAATGTAGGAATAGAAGCATATTTTGTCGCATGCCGCTGTATCTCATAGTCGCCAATAAATGTCTTAGTTTATTAGTTCAGAACTCTGGCCATACCGCAAGACTTACACATAGCAATCATTAAAGTGGTAACAGCGCTCAATCACCGTGTCTAAGTGCTGACTGTCAAACCAGTAATCTAACTCTGCAGAGAATAATGATTTCAATTAAACTACAGTGTTGTGCAAAAAATATGATTAGTGCAAAATCGAGACAAAGTGGCTTCACAATATCTGGCGATGTCTTGAAAATTTGATTGTCTTGAGATGTCTTGAAAATTTGAGTCACCCAGGCTCCTCAAGATTCACTTGCGTCGAATACTCTCAAAGATGGAGTTTACATCCATTCGAAAGACATGACCTAGACAGCGTAGCCACTGTCTCTTAATTCGCTGAACTATGTCAATGTCGTCCTATATCTCTTACAGCTCATCATTCCATCGACTGCATCATCGTCCATGCCCCTGCACCATAGAGCAGGACGTGGATGATAAGTGACTTGTATAATATAATCTTTGTTCGTCGAAAGATTACTTTACTTCTCAATTGCTCACTTAGTCACTGAGTGATTTATAGAATTTGGTCTTTGTTCGTCGAAAGATTACTATATTTCTCAATTGCCTACTCAGTCCGAAGTAGCACCTATTGGCAAGTGTTGTCCTGCGTTGGATTTCGAGGCTGACGTTGTTGTTGGTGTTAATGTCGGTTCCAAGACAGACGAAATTATCTATGACTTCGTAGTTATGACTATCAACAGTTTTTTGGGAGACAAGCCGCGAGTGAGACGACTGTTTGTTTGATGACAGGAGATATTTCGTCTTGCCCTCGTTCACTACCAATCCGATTTGCTTCGCTCCCTTATCTAATCTGGAGAAAGCAGAACTAACAGCGCGAATGTTGATATCAATATCATCGTCGTACTCCAGCAGTTGTCCACTCTTAGGAAAAGTTGTGCCTTCTTGATTCAGCTCTGCAGCTCAAATTATTTTTTCCAGCAGTAGATTGAAAAATCATACTGTAGGGAGTCGTCTTGTCTGAAACCTCGTTTAGTATCGAACGGTTCGGAGAGGTCCTTTCCGCTCGTGATGGAGCTTTTGGAATTGCTCATCTTCAGTTTACACAGCCGCATTAGTTTTGCGAGGATACCAAATCTCGACATAGCGGCATAAAGCAACTTCTTCTTGTGCTGTCAAAAGCAGCTTTAAAATCGACGAAGAATATACGATGTTGAGGAGGCTTATCCCGCGGTAGTTCGCGCCGAGAGACCATTTTGTGGATTGGGTAGAGCACACTTAAATTACAATCGTCGGGCACGCTTTCGTTCCACCATATTCTACAAAGAAATTGACGCGTGCTACTTATCAGTTCTTCGCCGCCGATTTGTTGTTCTTCAGACGGGTAATTGCTATACGAACTTCTTGATGGTCGGGCAATGGAACTTGTGTTCCATCGTCATCGATTGGGAATGGGGTTCACCATCCCCTGATGTTATGCTTTCACTGCCATTCAGCAGGCTGGAGAAGTGCTCCCTCCATTACTTAAGTATGCTCTGGGCATCAATCACTAGATCACCTCTGGGGGTTCTACAAGAGTATGCTCCTTTGCGCCTCAATTATTCCCTCAGGTTCGCTGGATATACCCCACAAATATTTGTTAGTTCTTTAACTCTTTTACATAATATATGTACATCTTTCGGAGAACTTATAGAACAGTTCATTCAGACAATATATACGTGGTAAGAGATATAAATTTTCTTTAAATTCCAAAATATAAAACATTTTGCACACGTTTGTAGCTAACTCGCTAACTTTTCATTAGAGAAAAGAAATCAAATTCACAGGTGTCATCTGAAAAATTACAAAAAAACATAATGGTACAAAAGAATTCAAACAAAAAGGTAACAAATACCTTCTATTTAATTTCTGACTTCGCGTTTAGAGACATTCCAAACTGTCATTCGCATACTCAGCTCGCTTCTCAGTCATTCATTTGTTAATATTTCGAGTAAAACACAAACCAACACCCATGACATACATACATATATGCGCAGATCAAAACAAACTGTAAACTTGTTACCAAAGCACAACAGGTATTTACATATGTACATTCATTTGTTGTTCACAACAACTAGATACTCCACTAACCAACCAAATAACCTGCTAGCTTGTGATACTTTAGACTCCCTTGTAATATAGTTTATTCGCTTACAACTAATGACGGCTTGCCGATCGCATTTGTGGAGCTGCAACGAGCATAAGTAAGTCATGTGTGTATACGGTGGCTTCTGATAAGTTGGTTCAGCTGAGATTTACCACTTTTTATATAAATTTAGTATTATTCGGTATTCCGCATTTGATGGGACCGGTGGAAACTTCTATTTCTAACGATTTAAATATTTTCATTAGTATCCTCCAAATTTACACATTTTTTATACCTAGACCACGACCGGGTAGACTTTAGTTCCAACAGTGATTTTTTTTACGACCTCTATTGATTTGTAAGGAATACAAGGACTTAACTAGAAAATATCGGGTTGTGAATAAGTTGTCTTAGCGATGAGATCTTGTTTCGTCATCGCGTGTCTCTTGTATGACCTCTACTCTATACTAATTTTGCAAAAAATTACTGTCTTCTAGTATAAGACACACTTTAAATGTTAAAATGGTACTACAAAATATGTAAAGTACATATAATCGAAAATTTTCTCAATAGTTAAAATAACAAAAAAATAAGATTTCGAATCAAAACTTTCATTCCGAATGATTCCTAGTACAAAATTTCTTCTACATACATATATTTGACTTTAGGTTGCATATACATACATCACTTCAAAATTCTCTACTATCGATGTTGTCTTCAACATAATGAGATGTAATTGTTTCCGAACTTCATTTTTCAACTATTCCGCTTTCGAGCCCTCGATGAGGGATTAGTTGAAATTACCTAACGTAGCCTAACCTAGGATTCAAAGCTTTCCAAATCGCGAATTCACAAATACTATGGCCCCCTTAAATTCTATCAAGTTTATATATTTCAACTAGCTTATGCCCTGATCTGTTGAAACATTGCTCTATAAATTAAAGATTTTATTCTATATTTATGATGAGTCTTTTTTTGTGAGGGGGGTTTCCATGGCATAAAATCGCCCAATTATCACAATTAATAACAAAAACAATTATTTTCTTTGTACTGCTTAGAGAGTAGGTGGAAATATTCTTTTTAATGATGTTTGCTTCTTTAAAAGTTCAAAAGCTTGTTAGCCTGAATTCACACAAAAATTCCAAAAAGCCAAATAAATTTAACCTAGAAAACCGCATAAAAAGTTGAGATATTTTCTTTATAAATTAGGGATCCTAAGAGAATATAGATCTACACCAAATAGCTATGAAAAGCTTTCATGTAATAGTAAATCATTCAATTGTCAAAATTGAAATTCAATTGAATGAAACTTCTCTAGAAGAATGAAATACTTAAAAGGGTTACACTTTTAAGCTACCTTCTAGTATATCAAATCAAATTGTAAACCTCGAAAGCGATAAAAGTGCCTTTTCCATATATTCTCGCATAAAGCTGAGCTTCGAGTTGTAATTTAGAGCTATACTTATGGTAAGCTTAGTATCATCACATCGATGGGTAGTTTCATTTCAAAGAGAATGTCTACACAATTAACATTAAATATCGTCGGGAAAGACGTCGCATATTTTACGAAACCCTGGCGATATTCTCCAGAAGTTTAGGTGACCAAAGTACAGCATTGGCCGCTGGCAGCCCCGAGACAAATTTCGCCTTCTTGTCGCGCTCTATACAGGGTACTGCAAACTCAGGAAGCACTTGTCCAACATAGGCATAGTGTCTTTCGCAAGCTGCCGGTTATGTGATATGGAACAGGAAACCTCAGAACACCTGGTTCTGGATTGCCCAGCAATTTGCAGAAACAGGCTAAAAGACCTAGGTTCCATCTACATGGACAGAGATCACATCACCTCACTCGCGCTCAGCAGGCTCCTGGAATTGTTCAGGATGCCGGACCTTGGTGACCATACATATGTGTTATAGGGGAGGATACAATACACCGTAGGTCGCAGTACAAAACCTCAATTTTTTTACTGTCTACTATGTATATTAGGAGACCAAATAGTATTTGTGAGAGCACCGAAATGATATGAAGCAGAACAAATTGAATGAAAAATGTTGAGTGCCATGAAATATGACGTCACGTTAGTAGCATTCTCTTTGAGAAATTAAACGACTCGCAAGAATAAGAAAGCATTTGAACATGTGAAGAAGCGAAGATGCGAAGAGCAGCTTATAAAGCTTCTTCAAATGTGCGCATAAGACATTTCCATGGCAAATTACAACCGGTATTTTACACTGTTACCCTATGCCAGCAGCAGCGCTTGGTGAAGAAGCAAACAAACCGCATAAACAATTGGGGAAACAGTCACGATTCAACATTGTACCGTGTCTCGCGCAGAGCGCGCACCGCAGTGAACCAATACGCGCAACAAACGGCAAAACTTCGAAAACAAAAAGTTAGCAGGAATTATTAAAGTCACCCAGAAAAAATAATAAAAAAAAAACGAAAGAATTTATAGAAACAAAAAAATAAAAAAGAAATTGTGCTACAAACAACAAGAACAACAGCAAAAGCGGTGGTTCTGCATGTAAGTGTTATGTGTGCATTGTTAGCAAAAAGACGTTAGCTACGAACGCGAACGCGCATGCCAACGAGTTCGATTGATTGTTTGGGTGCGATGTTATTTGAAATTTGCATAAGAAATACCAAACATTCTACAACAAATTGTGTGGGAACAACATTCCTGCGTCTATGCTTACCTGCATACCTGCGCGCTTAACTGTAGATGTACATATATGTGTGTACGAGCTGTCATAATTTTGGAATTTTTTGGCAAGCAAATTTTGATATTTCTGCTGGTTGTAAATGTTTGAAAAGAGTTTTCATTTAAACACTTCGCTTTGCGTGAAACTGCTTTGGAGAGATCACTGGCCGCTGGTGTTGTGCGCACTTTCACATATCTACGTACATACAAACTTAGTGAAAATTGTGACAATCACATCCTAATGCTGAGCGACAGACTTTGCAGTCCGTCTAATGACTTTCTTCTTTCACTGCGCAGGCGCACGTACGCGAGACGCGATATTCTATAACATGTTGTTTCTCTATTTTCTTACGATTTTTTTGTTGTTTTTTTTCTACCTGCATTGCTTTTGCATTTTTGCAATTTTTTTGCATTTTTTTTTTTGCTTGACTCACAACGCAACGTGCTGTCGTGCCGGCCACAACTGCTTGCGGCAAGTGTTTACAAAAGCTCTGTCATTCAGTCTGCTGAGTGCTTTATTTACCGCTTCGAGACCATTCACATTGCAACTGCATCCGCTTGCAACAGTCTCAGCTAAATCGCTGAAATCGTAATTATCGTTAAAGCCACAAATAAACACTCTAAACGCGTCTGTCTCCTATTTCTTTATAGCGCACACGCAGCTTGCAGTTACAACTCCTGTAGCAGCCAGCCACTGCCAACTGTCACATATTTTGTTTTGCCTCACAACTCTCCTTTGTGCCCCTCCTCTGCGCGCATTTGTAATTTCTCAAGCTTCGTGTGTCAGTGTCAGTGTGCTGTCACTTCGTTATAAATGGCAGTTTTCTTCGCGTAACTGTTGTTGATCTCCATCGCTTTGCTGTGCTCATCACTTCTATCTTTCTTCTCAACTAATTAGTATGTGCACTCAACACTTGTCTATAACCATTTAGTAAAATACATACTTATTTCTATAGGGCCTTAACTTCGACACTTCTTGTAATCATTGCCGCCATAATTACCGCTTATTCTACCTACTATTTACCCACTATCTTATCCACCCATACGTTCTTTTTATTGTATTTTGTCATTTTCTCAAATTTTCGCATAGTTAGGTGTGTTATTGACGAGTGGAGGCACTGAAAATAAGGCGAAGTGTGTCATCTGCTCTGCGTTTTGTTTTTTTTTTCGTTTTTTTTAATTAGAGCCTCTTTCTTTAGTGTGTTAATGTCATCTCCAGCACGAATAGCAAAACCAAACAGAAAAAATTACTCATTATTATATTTATATTATGTAAATATATTTATAAATTTGTATGTTAATTAGTTTGAGACTAGTTTTAAGTCAGTTAATGTTCGCTTAACACGACGGACGAGTCGATTGCTTTAGAAACTTGTATTTCACTCAAAACAAAGCGTGTGGATTCAACAAAATTGATCAAAGTGCCTTCTTACAAGCAGTGTACTTATAACTTAGCCGAATATATTTATATTAAATCTCTAATTGACGCTTTATGAAGCTTCTATTAGTTGTAGGCGCTTTGTAGTTAACCGAAAAGAGAGTGACCTACCAGTTTTAAGCCACCTAGAAAGAGCCGATTAGTTTTTGTAGAGCAACATTTTCACGAAAGATAAAGACACATCACTCTGAGATTGGCTATTGTCTGCCGATTTGCAATCGATATTGGAAATTTTTCAATATTAGTCAGTGCTGGTATCAAACCTAGGTCCTGCGATGGTTTGGTGCGTACCTCTAACTGCTTAAAGCTATAAAAATGCCTCTGAAGGCCAAATAATACTGAAAAACTTAGTATATGGCTTTGAGGTAGTACATGTCTTTCGATGTCGTTAATTACTATTTTTTCGCTCGAGAGCTTAATACAATTTTGACATCAAAAATAACGCAACAGAATCGTAAACACTACTTTTCAGCCGCCGATCTTGTGTTTACATCTTTATCGTGGATCACCTTGCTGGTGTCCATCTTTGACGAGTGCTCAACTGTACTAGGCCAAACAATTACAAAACTGCCTGAGAAGTTTTTTCAGTACGAAATCGTTCTAACGTCTAATAGCTTAACCCGACCGCACTTATACAAACCGACATACATACGTCTATTGGGAAAATATTGGACCCGTTATATGTAAGCTTATAAAATCTCTCGGACCAGAGATCGACAAACCGACAACTTCTTCGAAAATTGCACGTCTGCCTTAGACAATAGGTCACGACAAATGTCTTGAATATGTCTCGTCAAATGAAAAAGTTTTCCATACAAGTACGTGTATTCGTCAGGAAATTTATCATTTATGGACATTTATACTTCCTCGGCTGTCGTTGCCTCGTCTATGTCTCTAATATCAAACGTATCTGCGTAAGGCATGCCGCTAGTCTTTGAAATCTCCAGAGCTTCTGTGCGCTTCAGCTTTCATTTTGGAGGTGTTTTGCCTCCTTTCACAGGGGTTTGATTTAATAGCTCGCTCAGAGGCAGCTAGCTCATACAACCAACCGGAATGTTTAACGTGGGCACCTGCTGACGACAGCCTTACTCCACGGTACTCAAAAGTACACGGATCAAATCAAAGTGTTGATCAGCGCCCTGAAAATGCCAGGCATTTTCAGTACCAATTGGCAGTGTGGAATGGACACACTAACCACCTTGGTGGGGTTCGAGGCCCATCTAAAACCTCTGCCGTGCTTTGGGTCCGGCACCCGGTTGCAATACAACTCCACATCGAACCAACAAAAAGTCAGTTCTACCCGCATTTAGGTACAAACCACAACCACCACGAATCTCCACAAAGGGCTAAAACCCCAGATTGGAGTTACCTCCAAGGGCTACTGCTCCCCGTGGTACCAGAATTAAGTCTCCGGTCAGACCTCGTAGCCGAAGCTATTACCAGTTGAGCTTCCATACACCTCTTTCATTTTGGAAGTGTTTTGCCTCCTTTCACAGGGGTTTGATTTAATAGCTCGCTCAGAGGCAGCTAGCTCATACAGTGTGATTATCCGCCCCCCATGACTTGATGAATAGATCGTCTCATTCCACCCTCAAACATAGTTACCAGATTTCCAATCTGCTCGCCGAGTTGGTAAAAGGTTAGCAAATTTCATCCAGCAATAGTTTTCCTTGCCATAAGAGTTACATGTTTCTGCTTCTCTTGCTCAACGCTTGCTGCTATACTGCTTTCGAGCCTGGTATGTAGTGACGGTGCTTTCTTCATATTTGAGCTTCGCCTAAAGGCCATGTGCTCATTTCCACTTTCAAGTTCGATTTGGTTATTAAGTGTGGTATTCATATAATTGAGTCCCCCCTCGGGACCATGGTTATCTTGCCTCCGTACAGTACCAGGTCAGCGTTAATCGGGAGCAAGACTCAACCGGAAGTTGCAGCGCCAACTCAATGGCGGAAAGCATCGAACGTAACTTGCCGGGGTTTTAGTTGGAGCGAGAGGCATAACTTTAACCGGCAAAGCCATCTCAGCAAGATTTAACTCCGCTTATTAAAGTTGCCGAATGTACCTGTCAGCTCCAATGTATAAATTCCGAGAACCGTTTCCAGTAGGTTTTCACCAGTGTCTTACTGGGCTGGGAATCTGGTATCCCTTTTGGAAGAATTTTGCAATTTCCATTTTATTGTTGGTTAGTTCACCCAGGACTTTTTTTGGTTTAAGACTTAGTTATGGACGGTGTCGGTTCCCCTCATCACTGAAACTTCGTCAAGGTAGATATAACCTTTTAAGCTACACCCGTTTCAACTATCCGCCAACTGCTGACCACCACAGTAGCCCAAGCTCTGTGTATGCGTCGTTTGGGTAAAGCTATTCGTAAAAAAACGGAATTATGCGCCGACAATTCTTGAGTTTTGCACCGCGATAATGCACCATCGCATACTACATTGATTCTTCCTGAGTTTTTCGCCAAATTTCCAACGAATATCGTGTTGCGACCACTGTATTCGCTAGATTTAGCTGCGTGTGACTTCTGGCTATTCATAAAAATCGAACGACCGCTTCTGGGAAACTGTTTTGAGTTAATTGAAGGCCTCAAATGCGCATTGAGGGCTATTAAGGAAATTGACTTGACGATCTATTTCGAGGATTGAAAAAACAAGTGTATTGGGCAAAGGGGGATTACTTTGAGAGGCACGATAAAGATTTTATAGAAAAAATTAAGAATATAAAAATTATGCAGAAAGTCTTACTATTTTTTGCTCATAGTAGTATGTAAATTAAAATTGGAATGAAATATTTTGATAAATTTAATTTGGTTTTACAAATTTAATATTTGAAATAAAATAATTTATTTTCTAGCCTGCGCTTCAAAATGCCCCAAACCAACTCCCACAATGCCGCCGACAGCATTGAGCAAAAGTTGCTCGGAATTCTCGCTGCTCAAGATCTGGGCGATATAACGCAGGAGCTATGCGATTTCTCACTCGAAGAACAGAATGCCACAGCCGAGGCGCAGGGCATACAACCAAGCGCCTCCGCAGATTACATACCTGTGCTAGGAAAATCGGTGACATACATAGTCGCTAGCGTATTGTTCAACGAGAGGGATGAGGTGCTTATGATGCAAGAAGCTAAGCAATCATGCGCCGGTAAGTAAATATTTAATGCATATATTCCCGTGATAGTATTGTATTCATCTTATTCCAGGCAAATGGTATCTACCAGCTGGGCGGATGGAAAAGGGCGAGACCATTTGCGAGGCTGCTGTGCGTGAGGTTTATGAGGAAACTGGTCTAAATGTGGATATCACAACTCTACTGGCCATCGAAGTGGCGGGCGGCTCATGGTTCCGTTTTGTGCTCACCGGTCGCGTCACAGGCGGTCAGTTGAAGACACCCGCTCAGGCGGATAACGAGTCATTGCAGGCGAAATGGATCGGCCGACTATCTGAGTTGCCGTTACGCGCTAATGACATTATAAATTTAATCGACATTGGCCGCTCGTACAACGAACGCAACTCGTCACCGCAGGCGCCACCCTATCACCCAGATGTTTTGCCAACAAAGTACTCACATCACAAAAATTATTTGCGTGTCGTCGCGGTGATACGCAAACGTGCCACCAATTCGTTGAATGTGCTTGTTAGTGAAAAGAATGTGCACCATTTCCCCACGGTCGAGGTGCATCCACAGCGCAGTCTTCACTCGACGCTACGCAAATTTATGATCGAGCTATTCGGCGCGGAGTTGCCACAACATCGGCCACACGGCATACTCAGTGTCGAACATTGTCCCTCGCCAATGCCATACACGAGCGATGGTATTTGCCTGAATGTGTTGGTAGTATTTCGACCGCCTCTAGAGGAAGTGGCGCTTATTGGCAAATGTACGTGGCATGAGTTGAGTCGTCCGCTCGAGGAGAAATTGGGGCGCATACTGTCGAGCAAACATTCCACAATCCCCTTGAATGTCATACGGTAAACAGGTGTGTTGGTGCACTTGGGGTTGCGTTTGGGGTCTGGATTCGGGAAGTGCAAGAGAGCGGGATTCAACAAAGAATAAAATAAATAATTAGGTGTAATATTTGCGCACATAATTAAAGTGAGCTAAATTACAAACAAACGTGTTTAGTGGAATCTACGGAGCTGCAGTGCTGCGCTACAACTTTTACTACTTATTTGCAATAATATTTATTTTTTAAATATTTTGATTTTATATACACCAATCATTGTTTATTAAGTTGCTGTTATACAAATTTTTATGTTATAAATAAAAATTTCATGTTAACTACCTACTCACTTCGCTAACTAAGTAAAGATATAAAGAGAGAAAATACGATAAAATTAATATCTTCAGGGGCCGTTCAGTATAACGAACTATCGCAATAACGAATTGTAGGTTTAATGAACAATTAGAATTATCTTATTGATGTTCCCATATTACGAACGCTAATGCCCGATTTCACAGTCCATACTTAAGTTCTGCCCCAATAAAATCTTAGCTTAGCATTGCTGCAGACTGAGTAGTCGTTTGCGTTTCACAGTCAATGCTTAATTTCTATAAAATTGTATTATGATATATGGCAACGTTATGGGCAAACTACTTGTGTGTATGTTTTACAAATGTCATCCACAAAATATCTTTGAAATGTTTAAATTATAACACAATACGTAAATTTGCGAGGAAAGTTATATCGAAAATGGATGAAAACAACAAAAGAGCCTCGAATTTCACCGCTAGCGAGTCGTAGCACCTATTGGAACTGGTGAAAATCCCAATCCGATTTCATATTTTGTCACAAAAAATAATTTTTTATTTCTTAATTAATTAATTAAAGTACATTTCTTTCCGAACTACGCCATTTTGTTAATTTTTGATATTTTTCAAAAATCGTAGGTCATTGTATAGGTTGTATATAAAAACAAAACCTTAAAATATAGCTGAAAATATACCTTATTATGTCCTAAGAACTCTCCATTGGGGGCGTTTTTTACGTGGCGGGTCCCAAACCCAACGCATAACCCAGTGTAGGGGATATTTCGCCTTCGGACGGATGCTCTTAGGCTACCCAGAAAATACTTGGTCTAAAACCGGAAGTCGTGAGCTGCTTGAGCCATATGTAAAAGAATCGTTTCTGCCTACTCCCAAGTGAATGGCGATCAGAGAGCTTTCCTCACTTGCGTGAACATCTACACATGACTCCATCCAAAAAAGTGCTGGCGTATGCCGATGATATTGATATCATCGGCCTCAACACCCCGCCGTTAGTTCTGCTTTCTCCAGACTGGACAAGGAAGCACAGATAATGGGTCTGGCAGTGAACGAGGGCAAGACGAAATATCACCTGTCATCAAACAAACAGTCGTCGCACTCGCGACTTGGCTCTTACGTCACTGTTGACAGTCATAAGTTTGAAGTTGTTGATAATTTCGTCTATTTAGGAACCAGTATAAACACCACCAACAATGTCAGCCTGGAAATCGAACGCAGGACAACTCTTGCCAACAGATGCTACTTCGGACTGAATAGGCAATTGAGAAGTAAAGTCCTCTCTCGACGAACAAAAACTAAACTCTACGAGACACTCATAATTCCCTTCCTGCTATATGGTGCATAGGCTTAGACGATGACAACAACTGATGAGTCGACGCTGCGAGTTTTCGAGAAAAAGGTTCTGCGAAAGATTTATGGTCCTTTACGCGTTGGCCACGGCGAATATCGCATTCGATGGGACGATGAGATATACGACGACAACAGAAGAAGAGGAAGACCTCCACTCCGTGGAAGGACCAAGTGCAGAAGGACCTGGCTTGGAGGCTTGGAATATCCAATTGGCGCCACGTAGCGAAAAGAAGAACGACTGGCGCGCTGTTGCTAACTCGGCTATAACGCGTAAGCGGTGTCTACGCCAGTAAAGAAGAAGAAGATAAGCTTATCTTTCTGAATTACATAAAAAGCATTCGGGGATTTTTACGATGAGTGAAATTATTCAACAAAGAAGATCCATAATATTTTATATGTCGAAAAGCATTCGGGGATTTTTACGATGAGTGAAATTATTCAACAAAGAAGATCCATAAAATTTTATGTGTCGAATCAAATTTCTGGCCTTCGGTGATAATAGTTTGTTGCGAACAAGTGTTTTTGATTGGTACAAATTATTCAACGATTAACAGAAATATTGGTGAAAACTATTTAGAAAGATCATTTGGGCATAAGAAAAGTGAAATCACGATTGGTTCCAAAATTACTCTTTTTTTTCGAAAAACAGCGTCGCGTTACCGTCTGTGAAACAAATCTTTCCGTCTTCAAGGATATCAAGAAATTTATTAATACTGGCGATGAGTCTTGGATCTGTGCTTACGACCCGGAAGTAGACGAAGCCAAAAAACCACGTCAAAGAAGGCCAAAGTCAAGGTTATGTTGACAGTTTTCTTTGATTATCGTAATGAGGTGCAGTCTGAATTCCTTCCGACCGGCAAAACTGTCAACAAGGATTACCATTTGAGTGTTATTCGTTGTTTGCGCGAAGCTATTCGTAAAAAGAGGCCAGAATTATGGGCCGACAACTCTTGGGTTTTGCATCACGATAATGCACCGTGGCATACTGCATTGATTCTTCGTGAGTTTTTCGACAACTTTCAACCAATATCGTGCCGCAACCACCGTATTTGCCTGACTTAGCTCAGTGTGACTTCTGGCTATTCACCAAACTCAAACGACCGCTTCGGAGAAAACATTTTGAGCCAATTGAAGCCATTAAACGTGAATCGCTACGCGCATTGAAGGCTATTCCGGAAATTGACTTTAGCAACTGTTTCGAGAATTGGAAAAAGCGGTGGCATAAGTGTTTTGGGGCCAAGGGAGATTACTTTGAGAGGGACGACATAGTTTTTGAAGAATAAATTAAGAATTTTAAAATTATGAACAAAGCCTCACTATTTCTTGATTACAGTAGTATGTAAATATATCGGCTGCACCCGAACTTAGCTCTTCACTGCTTACATATTTATATACTTATTATATATTTTTTGATTAAAAACAGTTTTAATATCTTTTTCTTTAATTTACAATTAACAGACATTGGTTTGTGTCGTTTATTTTACAAATCTTTAAGTAAATGCATCATCAAATCAAATTACACCATATAAATAATTATAATTTACAAATGCAGGAGACTGTGTACTAATATATATACACATATAGATTTCTAAAAAATCGCTAGAATGTTTCAAGTAACTAAAGACACGTTTTGCCATGCTTTCGTTTATAAATATTTACATACATATACATACATATGTATGTAGACAACAATTAACGGTTGAAGGGGCATAATGACACTATTCAAGTTTTAAGCTACATTAATTACTAGAATGCAACTTCTTCTAGTTGTTCACCGCGATCATAAATATGTATGTAAGTATCTACATATGTATATGGTATATGTGTGTATATTTGGCCCAAGCTAATGTTCAGTTCAACTGTCCTGCATGTACATAAGTCCGTTGTAAATTCTTCATATTTGCTTAATGATGAAAATCTATACGTTAATTTATCCATTTAAATTGTTGTATGAGCCCGTTTAATGGCTAAATTGACTAGGAAGTAATTGCTGTATATATTTCATTCACATCTGCATCTACATGTATATGTATATGTATGTAAGTATGTAGGTGTGTAACTTCCATTCATTTAAATCTACTCTACATTTTAGCTAATTTACAATTGTATCTTCATATACATACGTATGTATGTCCATGTTTGTATGTATGTATGTGGGAGAACTGCAGCACGTGATCGCATATATGGACATGGTCTCGTTTACTAAATTATTTTACAACAACTTTCTATATATATTTATATTTTCGATAAGTTGCTAATGCTGGTGCCATTTTGTTGTCTATTATTTCCAAACCTTGTTGAACAGATCCATGAAGGAGTCGTAAATCATAAATGTAATGGCCACATCCAAGCAGACACGACCCAAACGTGGCACAGTACCCTTGTAGAAGGCCGTTACGCCCTCATTGCGCCAAATTTGCAACGCACAATCAGCTGTGTTTTTGTACTTGGATGCCTCCAAACCCTGCATACGTGTCTTCACCACATCGAGTGGTGTATTGCCAAATACCGAGGCGGCACCAGCGATTGCACCAAATGCGCCCACTACCAGCTTGGGCACGGTCTTTTCGTGATCACCGCGTTTATAGAGATCCTTCAATGATTCCATAACGAAGAAACGTATCGCCTGATTCGAGCCCTGTTTAAGTATGGTAGGTGTCAAACCCTTATATACACCGCCCAGACCTTGAATGGCAAAGAAAAGTAATAAAAATCATATAGAACAATAAAATATATTTTAGTTCTCACCTTCCTGCTTCACAATTGTGCTGACGCCATGGAAGAAACCGCGGTACTGTGGATTTGCGCTGCGCTGATCATTAATGAATTTCACTTTGACAGTCTCCATGGGTGTGACGGCCAAAACAGCTTCGCACACGCCAGCACCAAGACCACATAAAAGTTTGCCCGAATTACTGAGCTGGTTATTGGAATCGGCCATGTTGCTGCGCAGGAACTCAAATGCACCAAAACTGTAATACAAAATATATTAGTAAAAGTAGACAAAGGAATCGACTCTAATGTAAACCCACCGCGCTGCAGATTTGGGAATACTGCCATAGATCAGCACACTCAAGCCACGATACAAACCAAAGAAACCATTAGATTTGATAGTCTTCTTGACGCAGTCGGCAATGCCATTGTACTTTTTGTTGGCACCTGTAATTGAGTAAGAGATATTTAAAGTTTATTGAATTTTGTTAGGTTTTAGACCTTACATTGAGGTTATGTATTATATATAGAGGTAAATTCCTAGATAAGTGGCACGCGATCATGTCAGTTTTTTTATGAATCCCGTTCAGATACCGCGAAACGGTTACCAAATAGGATAAACTGACAAAAGTTCAGAATTTCGTATTGACAGACAGTAATTACTTTGAAATGGTGTGAGGGGTGCCATGTTTGCTCATTCCGGACAACAAGTGCATGGGTGAAACCAATTCACAGTAATAAAAGTTGGACATTTTCTGCGAACCTGCTCTACAAAAGCTCTCATAACGATTGGAATGGAAATAAACACTACTTCCTGGGATCTACATCGACTAGATGGTAAATGGAGAAAGACAAAATGAACAAGCTCTACTATACCGAATTATTTCACCGATTCTATGCCAATTTGCAGAAATAACGGGGATTTGGCGAAAGGAATATGCTTCTCAACAATGAAAAGCAACTGGTTCATAGCTTGATCTTAAGAGACGCTATATTGGGAAATATATCGCAATATTAAAAATTGGTGAAGAAGTGGAAAACAAAATATAGAAGAATTTTTAATTTCGAACTTGGTTTTCAGCACCCAACCTTAAGCCTTGACCCATTGTTCAAATTTCAAAAGTAAAAGCAAAGTGTACAGGCACTCGCATACTTTGACGCCTGACACACCCATTTTTGGATGACATTAAACCGTCAGCCAAACGTTCACTTCAACTTACCCTTTTCGTCCAACTGCAATTGTGTCTTCACATATTCGGTGGGAAATGTAATACAAATTTCAATACCGCCGGTAATACCGCCTGCCACAATACCCTTCAGGCCTTTGTTACCCGCTGAAGGTGCTGCTGCGCCAGTATTTGTCATCCAGGGTCGCTGCCCGAAAGGGTTTACAAAGGCTGTTGTTAATCCTCGGCGCTCCATGATTGATTTGTGACTGTGCGAGTTTTCGAGTTATAAAAGTAGGTGCTTAAGTGGAGGGGGATATGTGGGCTATAAAGAAAAGAAACGAGTGGACTATTAGTAAAGCATAGATATGTACAAGAAATGAACTTCTCTCTTGTTTTTTGCAGAACATGTCTGGCTCTCGGCCAAATTTTAAGTTATACGTAATTTTGTTTTTATTTATGATTACTTATTGCGGTTTTCCTGCCTCTACATTCTAATAGAAAAAAGAGAAAGTTTGTATTCTCTTTATAAATTATAAAATATATACATATATCAATTTCTAATTTTAGCATCAAAAGTAACCTTGAACACCTAACCCGGAAAGCTAGCAGTCAGCTGAGCAATATTTTGAGTTACGAGTTATGCTATTTTGTTTGTTTGTTAGAAGTAATTTGCTTTAGAATTAAAACTTTGGCATGTATTCGAGCGCACCCATTTTTAATTTTTCTTTATATTTATCTATTTCGTCGTACAGTAAGACCTAAAAACACAATATCACCTCGAAGACTATTTTGATTGCAAACAAAGTTGCCGCCGAACAATTTTAAATAAACCGACCACAGTACCTTATGTAACCGACATAATGATGCTTAGATCCGATTGTTTAGAATTTCTTACCTATATTATATAGAGCCTTTTCTTTAGCCCTATTAAGATAACGATACGTCGAAATGATACACTCATTTTAGTACACGCTCTCAGACTTTTATTTGTAGTTGGAGCAACTTCAAACGCGCGGTCGGTCTTTATGTGTACCTCATAAAACTGACAATGAATGAACTCCGTCAAAAAACGAATCATTTTAAAGTCTTTGTCATCCCTAAAATTTTTCAAAAGTATGATATTTCGACGTATCGTTTTATCTTCCAGTGGTGTAAAATAGCGTTATCTTTCAAATGTTAAATATTGCGAAATAGTAGCTGTCAAGCTGACATTGGGTAACACCAAAAGCTCCGTCAGTATCGGTAAGGACCTCTCGCAGCCGTTCGATACCAAACGAAGTTTCGTACAAGGCTACTCTCTTTCGTGTGACCTCTTCAAATCACATTCTTTGAAGCCTAATACTCTCTCCTAACATCATTTGTCGATATGAACTACAGCGACGGAAATCATTAAATTGGGTATATGGATTCCAAGAAGATATGGAGAAATTATTTTAAAATAGAGTTTTGCGGATATCTTTTTAGATGTTCCGCTTTGCTTATTATAATAGCGTGTGAGATAAAAAAGCTGCCAAAAAGTGACGGGTACAACGCCCCTAGAATATCTTTTGAACTATTGCAAAATGTAGTCCTCTATAGTATTATTTCTACTTTCACTACATTATTGGATCACTTTTGGCAATGAGCCGTATCTTTTTTTAGCTTATTTTGGTAATTTTTTATTTAGTGGGCGTGACAGATCGTTGCCCATACAACGAGAAAAGTTTCTACTTGATATACATATATTCAAATGTTTATAGAATTATCATTACGATATATACATAAAAACATATATATATAAATAAAATATATAATAAATAAAAATTCAGGTGAAATAAACATATAAGCAAGCAATATGGGCTACGATAACCATAATCTAAACAAAAATTTGTTATTTACCGATAAAAGCATTGAAATTTGCGTCAAATAAAATTAATCAAATCTTGCTAAAATTATTTAAAACGCTTTTACTAATCTTTTAAAGTGCTTTATTTTCAATTATGTCTTAACCCATATACTTCCTTCATAAAACAATATTTTATATGCACCACTAAGTATACAAATATCACATATAAATGCTCATAAGCATATCAATTTGTGATAATCTTAGAACCCCTTATTGGTTTCTTTTAAATGTTGTTTGGTACGGCAATTATATATCGCAGAGTTATTTGCCGGTGATAAAAATAGTTTATATAAGAAAATGTTTTTAATTTTTCCTCGCCTAAAAAAACAGAAAAAGCAGGCATTATGCTAGATTATGTATATATATTAAATTATTTTTAAAAACTCATGATGACCAAAGAGGCATTACTAATTTCTCATCGTTCTCTTAATTCTTCGTGAATTCATAACTATGTATACTATTCATAGCCATTATTTTAAGCTTGTATAAGCTATGACAATGTACGAAACAATTCCGAATACAACCACGCCCACCTTCCATATAATATAATATAACTTTCAAATTATCTTAAAGTTTGACAACTTTTCAACAATCAATGCTACCATAGAAATGATGAATTCCGTGAGAAGAATGCGATTTCAGTACGTCATTTCAATAATTCGTCTGTGTGGCAAAGCTTTATTCTTGAAAAATTCACATCACATAAAGTGCTTGAAGAATGAAAAATTAAAATGGTAACAATAAGCAATATGGGGCTAGAATCAAGCCCTTTTTCCATTTGAAGGCCTCTGAGTTTTCTAGCTTTACTTTGCAGTTGATAACGCAATAATTAAAAATTTTTAGAAACAAAATTTAGTTTACATAAATATCGCCGCTGTATTTATATATACATCTCTTAAGAGTTAGATAGTTTTAGAGTCCTCCAAAAGCTCTAACTGTATTCTGTTGGCAAGGTATCTTTATTAAACTTGCATTTAAGACTATAAACAAAGAATTGAATGTACTTAATATCTCTTGCAACATGTTGCTATAGAGTATAATAGTTTTGTTCACCTAACGGTTGTATCACCTAAAACTAATCAAGATAGATATAGGCTATATATATATATATAAATGATCAGGATGACGAAACAATTTGAAATCCTTCCGTCTGTCCGTGCAAGCTGTAACTTGAGAAAAAATTAATTAATTGTGATGAAACATAAAAAGTTTAGTATTGTAGATAGGCGTAGTCGGGCCACTGCGACACCACGGCCGTGCCCTCTAATAAATTTAATGTATATATAATATCTTCGAAACCATTTAAGCCATATCATCCAAATTTACACAGGACAAATCTTTTGGGACCTTATTGAAGAGTGAAAATTGATGAAATCGGATGATAACCCTGTCCACTCGCCATGTGTCAAAAACATTAAAATTAACATCCAGTATGTTATAAGAAGGCTTTATAGGAGCCGGTGTCAGCCTAACTAATAGAAATCATATACATGGCAGTAGTAGTATTATCTATGTGTCAGCCACAGTAAAGAAAGACGCGTCCTCCAGTATATGGATAAAACTTTGCACGAATAGTGCCTTTGATACTTAGTCATCTTATGACATAAAATTGTCTAAATCGAACCAAAAGTGTTCAAGCCCCATATATCGAAGATGTGAACCCCAGTGCCTGTAGTGGACTTTTCACTAAAAATATCGATCAATCTGTCAGGCATATTATTACAATACGGAGAGAGCCCTTTCCCGATAATAATATGCTAAAAATGAATTGAATCGGGTTAATACTTTCCTTAGGCCACATTTACCTAATATAAAGATTTTCCTTCCGCATAACTTACATACATATATTCTAGAGTATAATATCGAAATTATGTCAATTTAGTCTACGAATTATCCCAATCGCCATATCCTACATACAAGTATAATGATTTTTATTATTCCAACAAGCTTTATGCCGAAAATTTCTGTCCGTAAGTGAGTTATTAATTTATAAAATTGCTTAAAAATATGTTCTCGAGCATACCTGAGTGATGACAAAAATTTGTGTAATCAGCAAAGACCTTTATCCAATATAGTTATTTCCTTCTTCCCGCCCGTCGTTGCCTTTATGTTTGTTATATTTATCACACAAATTTAGTGTAATTAAGTGAACAAGCTTTCTAAAAAAATATGGAGTTTAGCGATTAACACATATGGAATTGGCTTATAGTGAACATTAGTCCAAACCTCATTTCCTAATGTTAAAGAATAAACAAGAAAAAATGTTAACTTCGGCTGCACCGAAGCTAATATACTCTTCACAGGTGCATTTCTTTTAGTAACTATGTGTCCAGTTTGTATGGAAGCTATATGCTATAGTAATCCGATCTGAACAATTTTTTCGGAGATTACATAGTTGCCTTAGAAAATAATCTATACCAAATTTCGTGTATATATCTTGTCAAATGCAAAAGTTTTCCATACCAGCATTTGATTCCGATCGTTCAGTTTGTATGGCAGCTATATGCTATAATGGTCCGATATCGGCAGTTCCGACAAATGAGCAGCTTCTTGAGAAGAGAATAATGTTTACAAAATTTCAAAACGATATGTTAAAAACTGAGAGACTAGTTCGACAGACGGACATGCCTAAATCGACTCAACTCAACATACTGATCATTTATAAGTATATATACTTTATAGGTTCTCCGACGCTTCCTTCTGGGTGTTACAAACTTTGTGACAAACTTAATATACCCTATTCAGGGTATAAAAAATGTTTTCAAGGTTGCTTGTAACAATCATAGAACTATAAGAAATGCACCGGTGTTACTGTGTTTACTAATTTTGATAACACAATTTTAATAAACCAAACCAACTTATGTATATCAAACCAAATTGAAAACTAACAATAGGCTATCTAATATTTTTTATATTGACACATAAATGCAAGCACTTGTAGATGCAAACCAATAAATAAAATATGCATATATACATACATATATATATAAAATATATATATAATATATATATATATACAGGTATACAGTGTTGTCAACTGAATTATTGATTAATTTTCTAATCTCTTAATTTAATCTACGAAGTACTGCAGAAATTTAATGAAAGTTGACATATACAGTTTTATACATATTAATAGAGAGGCATTGTTAGACATATAATTTTGTAAGCAAATCTCTTGACTAGGTTCAAACTTTACTAAATCTCAACGTTATTCCAGTATTTTGCACTCCGCTACAAACAAACCTGCATCCAAACATCATCTGACTTTATAAAATAAGTTAAATTATATTTACAAAATAAATCAAAGCAACATTTACCGTCTTAATGATGAAAATGAAAAAACAATATTTACTTTACTAAGCTGTTTTCAAACCCGACAAAAAACTATCTATACTCGTATAACACACCTGTTATCGCAATCTTGTACAGCACCTGTCTGCAATGACGAAAAACAACCGCGAAAGATATGCTATAACAAAGTAGTGGAGAAATGGATTAAGCTATTATAAAAGGAAGATTAAAGCAACACCATTGCGATAATTCACAATTAAACGAAGTGTTAATTGGTGCTTCATGCAAAAACTTAATATGTACAATTCCGCCACTTTTTAATTGACTTGATTAAGCATCTGTATATAAGACTAGGAAAGCTTAGTTCGAAAAGGAGAAGCTAAAAATTTAGCAGAATTTGTGTGCTACTCCAGTTATCTTAGTTAAAATCTCAACCCAATGACATTGAAGGATTTAGCCATGTGTAGAAGTAAATGTAAGTGAAGAAAGTTCTCTGAGCGCCATTCACTTAGGAGTGGTCACAGCGATTCATATGACTCAAGCAGCTCCCGACTTCCAGTCTTAAACCAAGTATCCTCTGGGTAGCTAAAAAAACATCCGTTTTAGGGCGAGCTTAAATGAGAAGGCGAAATATCCCTCCCCAGAGTTGTGCGCTGGGATTTAGTCCCGACACGTAAAAAAATAACCTGAACGAAAAGGACAAAATAGCTTCGGATGACAATCTTCTACAAAGATGTACAACTAATACATATTCAACATAAAAAACCGTGCCGTTAGTTTTACTTTCTCCAGGTTAGACAAATAAGCAAAGCAAATGGGTCTGTCAGTGAACGAGGGCAAGACGAAATACCTCCTGTCATCAAACAAACAGTCGTCGCACACGCGACTTGGCTCTCACGTCACTGTTGACAGTCATAACTTCGAAGTAGCAGATAATTTTAATCTTGGAACCAGCATTAACACCTACAATAACGTCAGCGTTGAAGTCCCACACAGAACAACTCTTGCCAACAGGTATAGCACCTGGACTGAGTTCGGACTGAGTAGGCAATTGAGAAGTAAAGACCTCTATCGACGAACAAAGACCAAATTCTACAAGTCACTCAACATCCCCGTCCTAAGACCGTTCCGTACGTTTAAGAATTCCAAAAGACACCAAAGTAAATGAGTCAGATGGTACTTCATATACATATGTATGTAACTTTTATGCTCTCGGATTTTACAATTCTCGCCATTGCTGAGTCATTAATCAGTAAATGGCTCTAACGATCACTTCTATCTTGATGGATGCATAAAAATTAAAATATTTCATATTGAGCGGCTTGTGTAGATATTTTCAATAGTCTTTTATATTTTTCCGTAATTTTCGTTGGTGAATTTTTCACATTTTTACCCTCACTAATAAAGGCTCATTCAGCTAATACCAAAAATGGTCAAATGGGGTTGGTGATGTGAATATATAGCCTATCCCTTCCAAACGTCAACCTCACCTTCGCGCGGTACCCACTGTTCACTACGAACGAGACTCTGACGACCGAGTAAAGGCGGTATAACCTTAGCACCTGCGAGGAGGAAACTCCTACGCCATTGCCTGCCTAGAGGCGAAACCGGCAGCCCCGGAACTAGGCTCGGATGCAGAAGGCTAATCACCTACTCATCTTAAACCCTCTGATTACCGAAACCGATGTAAACAAATTAAGGCTCATTGCACAAATAATTAAAAATATATTAATTTTTTCATAGTTTTTACTTTTTTCTAAATCTTATTAACTATCTCACCTGAGCGTGACCTAACCGGACCTGACTTTCAAACTACCTTACACTAAATAAGATCAATGAAAGTTTGTGAATATTTACTGCTGTTTGCAGCCTTATAAAGCATAGAACTTTGTTTTGTTTCGTTACAATAGAACTACGTCTGGCCTACTTTTTTTCTTTTGGAACAGCTTTCATCAGTTCATTATTAACGTTTATCTAAATTCGTTTAGTACTCTTATATTTGTTTCAGTATCATGGGGTTTGGTTACTGTGACATTAGCTAATATTTGTCATAGAGATTTTTTTTTTACTGTGGCTTTACATGCACACAAATGCACACATAGTTCTGCTTATCCTTTTAAGTACTAACCGCCTTAACAAATTCATGGAAATTAATTGGTCTACATGCATTGACGTGCAGTTTATAGTAGAGTAGTTTAGAATAGAATAGTGAGAGCATATAACCGAAGATTGCTACTCAAGTATGCAGAGGACGTTAATGAGAGTTTTGATAAGCATTAAAAGCCTAAACTTTGGTTATCTCCTTGAAAAAGTAGTCAAGGTTATTTAATGTGCATATTATATAACTAACCAACGACAAATTTTCGAAGAGCAATAATTTAAATGGACATTTTTCGACTTTGTCGCAAATCAGCATCGACAAAAAACTGAAGCAAATAGACTCAACTGATAACGGGCACGCAAAATTATATGTCTTTTCCATGTGACATACCTACAGAGGTACATACATACATACATACAGATAAATATGACTGTCTATTTACTATATATTTTAAGTAAACAGACATACTTTCCTAGGTATTTAAGTACTATATGTGCGTAGGTTATTGAGTAAATTTACCTTGATATATATTAGGGCGGATCGTTAGTAAACACCAGTGGAAGAATTCAACTCGCATTACTATTTCAGATAAATGTTTGTCACCCGATTACCCCATTAGAAGAGTCTCATAGAAAAATTAAACTAATGTTTAGATTTCATTCTGAAAGACATTGCTGAAAATGTTGCTAGTAAATGCAATAAAATCACTTATCATTACTTTCAAATAAAGTATTTCAAAAATAACATATGGTAAAATCACTAGAGTAATCATTACATCAAAGTATTACTATCAAAGTGACCAAAACTATTTCCGTAAAAGTCCAAATCTGCAAAGTATCGCAGAATTTTAATGAAAGTTAATAAATATATACAGTTTTTTACATATTAATAGAGAAGCATTGTACAGGGTTTGTTCGGAAAGTAATAGGACTGATTTTCTTCCGCCGCAACTACTTCAGAGCGTGCGCACACCGACTGTATTCGGCCGCTCGTTCGTTAGCTAGGAAAATCAGAGGTACGCCATATTTTGTGTGAAAATCGGTAAATCTGCTACAGAGATGTTTGATATGGTCGCAGATGTTACTTTAGCAAGAAGTAGTGTATTTCGGTGGCACCAGATCATTTTGGAGGGCCGGGAAGAGGTCGCTGATGAAGTCCGGAAGAATGAAATCCAAAGTGAAAACGGTGATCATTGTCTTTTTTGACATCAAAGGCATCGTCCACCATGAATTCGTTGCTCTTGGACAAACCGTCAACACCGTCTTTCTCGTGAACAGCTACCAAAATTAACACAGTTGACGAAGTTAATACACTATTGCGACCATATTTTATATGAAATTTTCGAACTGCGGCCGCCATGCAATCATTATTTTTTAAATACATTGTTCAAATATTGAAGACATGTTGTTCTATCGTGTAACTGTGAGCTGCCTATACACATATATTTTTAGAGTTTCCAACACTTTTCTACATAAAGTCCGGCAAATTAAAATCGTGCGTAATTTTAGGACACCATTTATAAATCAATAACACAATTACTGCCAAAAAATTTTTTGTTAAGTCCATTTTTTCCTCATAGTTTTTATCATAAAATCTACAGAAATCGTTATAGTGCCTTGAAATTTTAAGCAAATTTTTATGCAGATAACAGCGTAACCAGAAAATACTATCAAATTCATTTCGTGACATGCCGCGTCACATAAAAAGCATTACTACTTTTAATGTCGAACAACCCGTGTCGTACGATTTCGTTTGACCCGGCAGCCAATCTGTTAAAGCATGTTCGAAACCTTGTATGCTTTTACCACGAGTATAGCCAGTATCCACTGATTTTCACACCTGCTCTAGTTCTCTCGTTTTTCTTCATTTTATTTATAGAACTTCGCGCAAATGAGATTGCAAATTATAAATTTATTTTATTTTTATACAAAAAATGAAGATTATAAATAAATTTTATTTGCATTTCAATCAGAACCAAAAATTATATGTGAAATGGTCGTCCACATTTCCATCGATCGGCTTTAAAAATATTTATTTCCACATTAAGCACCACCCTAATACTTATATACATATATATGTATACATATGTAAATATTTATAAACAGGCTTCAGCGTCACACCATACAAAAATCGTAAGACTAGTTGATACATTTATTTTTCATTGCTCAGCTGTTTGCTTAACAGTTTTGTTTTTATTCACTTTTTGTTGGTAAAATGCTGGCGGGCTGTTTGAACGAACCGCTAAAGCACGGCTGCCAAGATAAGCTTAATGTAAAAAGCTATTTTCTGCCAGACGAAGCTACATACATATGTATGTATATTATATTTTATGTTCTACTAAATTTTTAATTTTTTTCCATTATGTAATTGAATTGGAAATTTAAATATATGAGTATACAATATACCCCATTTATACATACATACATATATACATGTACATACACATGTACATACATACTTATGTATGTGTGTGTTAGGTAGTTATGAAATATGGCGCTCATGCTGAAAAAGACTACAAAGTACCGTGGCCATGCAATTTAAGGAAAAATTTTATTTTATTGATTTATTTTCCATTATTATTCCATTTTTATTATTTTTCATTTACCATTTCACGTTTTTACACTGTTTTACTTTTCTCTCTCTATGTCGTTAATGAAATGGCAAGGTAACTTCAATTATGTTGTCTGAGGAGATAATAAAACATTTCAAATTTCAAATGAATTTAGTCTCTGTTGGTTGAATTCAAATATTAATTTAGAGTTGACAGTGGGCAAATGACTAAATTGCTGGCATTTTGCAATGCATCTCTATGTCGCTCTACCAATGATATGCAGACATACAGCACAGCTTCGTGCAACTACGAGAATTAACAGCGACATGACACTTCTGTAAAATACTCAAGAATTGATATGTACATACATATGTAACATTTTAAGCTCTAAACAGCCCTTTCTCAACTTTTAATGCTGAAGGTTTGCTAAAAATGTTTGACTGGTATGGATGTGGTTCTCTGCAGTAATAGGCAGTTGAAGCTAGTTTTCGGTAAATATTATTTTTCTACAGTTCGAATATTACGGAATTTCGGGTTTAATTTTTTGACATATGGAAAGAAAAACATATGAGAGAATTTCCCACATTGATGTATGTATACTTCGCAGCAGGGTTTCACAATATTTTTGAGAAATGGTTAACTTCAGAATTTCCACTATATTTAGTGAAATTACTAAATTACATTTTTTTTATTTTTTATTCGCAATTATCAATGATTTATGAATATATCGTCACCTAAAATGCAAATTCAATTTCTTACGATTCTCTCTATATACATATACATATGTACATATATATATGTAACTACCGCTGTCAGATAAAACCAATATATTACCATTTTCTAACCAAAACTCAACTTTTTTTCAATATGTGTAGTTTCTATTGTATCGTTTTTCGTTCGCCTGCAAACTTATGAGAAGTGATGCTACGTTATTTTGCCTTTTAGGTGACGATATATTCTATAATAATTCTTATATTTATTTTTCGTGGTTAAAATATTCCCGTTTTAAGCCAACTTTTCACGTCTACAGCTTGTTAAATTAAAAAAAAAAAAATATTCAAATATGCGCTCGTAAGACAAAAATTTAATAAAATTACAAAGTGTTTCAAATACATTTCGTAAACGCGACACTTTGTACCAGCTTGCATTGCAAACTTTCCGGTTTTGTTATCACTCTCATGCAGAACTAAGTATGTACTAAGTACATACTAGCATGTACATATGTATGTATGAGTATTAGTATAATAGAACTCAATTATTTTACACCTTTGGTAGCTCTATATTGCTTTTCACTCAAAACGGTTGTCAAAAACAAAAATATTTTTGTAAATTTGTTTATTGAAAACGTAAAAGATAAAAATAAGAATACTTTTTACACACCTTCCAAAGGTTGATTACGAAAATCGATTTGAAATCCGTCCGAACAAATTGCGCGCGCTTAAGTAACCAAATAAATAGCACACGCACCGCTAGTGTTGGCGATCGTACGATACACTGTACTTGTATGAAAGCGACTGTTGCTGCTAAGGTCCCCATACCGCTTTGAAATTGGAAATATTCATACTCTCCATAAAAATATATATGTACATACATATGTATGTCTGTATGAGCGCTAGTACATATGTAGGTATTTGTGTAAGTTTGCATGTGTGGCAGCTTGTTATTATTATTGTATTGGTCAGCTCTTTCCAATTCCAAATCAGAATTTAAACACTAGGGCACATACATACATACATATTTACACTCACGCACTCATACATACACATATATATATAAGTTTATATTTGCTTGTATGCTTTACTCGGCTCGCGCTGAATCCAATACAAAATGTGTGGTCACAAAGCCAAAGTGGCGGCCACTTCATACACGAGTATGTGCTCTTGGAAAAGGGAAAACAAAAATGTCAACAAAAGTCCAAGTTGCTCTCAATTCGATAGCCATATGCGCCCCAATTTACCATAAGCAACCATACATCATACATACATACATACAAAACATGCATACACATGAGTACACACAAGTACATATGTATGTATGTGATATATGTATACTCAGGCAAAGCTAATACAACAAAAGGTCTGTCTGTATGAAGCGACTTGCTTGTTGACTTGCCGGTCCAAGTTCAACAACTCAAAGAGCAGCATGTCAACGAGCGCATCGTTCCTATGAGAGAGTAACACAAATCGACTGGCAAAAGCTACCTGCTGGATGGTGATCGTCATAAGAAATAATGTGGTCGGCAGCACGTCTGAGAGTTGGTCCGGAAAGCTTATACTTTAGCAACCAGAGCCGATGGAAAGAGCACAGTGAGTTCGGTGAGGTATAGTACAGCTGCCCATCCAAAACTTTGTTTTTGTAATTCCATTGAATGTTTCTACTCAGTCGTTGCATTTGCTTTTAAATATGTGTTCAAGTTTGTACGAGTTTTTGGAGAAAATAAGGCATGCTTTGTGTTTAAAAATGAAAGCTTTTTGCTTTATTGCACAGTGGCACATTTCATAGAAAAACTGTAACAAATTTTTTGTTCTCTGTGAAATAATTTTCTTTAAAATATGTAATCAGTATATATAGAAAGAGCAGGAAAACGTAGAAACCTGCTCCGAAGATGGACGTAGAATATTCTATCGGTGGCCATGCTTTTTCGCAATAAGTGCTGTGTGTCAACTACTTGAAAAAGGGCCAATTCGACGCCAAATTTCCACAAAACACCATCTTCCACTGTGACAGCACATTGGCTCACACCTCCGAGCTCGCCAAGATCTCTTTTGCAACAGCATAATTTCAAATACATCGTCTACCAATAGGAATGATGAGACTTTGCCAGGTTTGTTTACGAATTTTTGTCAAATATTGTACAAAAACGTTTCAACGTTTGGAAATTGTCCAAGAATATTACGCAAATTTACGTTCTCCGGTGGTAACTGTAAGAGTTATTCCCCAAAAACACAGTCCGGCCAGATAAGACGCATTTCTGTCTTAACAAACAAAATTTCCGCTGTTGCGGTGATTAGAAACCTCGTGTGGTTCAGGAAACGCTATTGCATCCCCAAAAATTTACCGTTTTCCTGGTCTTATTTTTTTCGACAGTAAGCAGGAAATTCCGTTACCGACAATAGCGAGCGTTATAACACAATGTTGACCGCTTTTTTCGCGGAATTTGATGAAATCGACGCGAGCGATCTCTATTTTCAACAAGACGGTGGGCCTATTTAACGTCTAAACATAAACACATTGTGTACAAAGTTTGGCGACTCGTTAATTTCGAAAAATTACACCCTAGGGTATGTTAAATCAAAGGTTTACGCCATGCAGCCAGCAACGCTCAAGGGGCTCGAAAACAGCATTCAGCGCACTATAACCGAAATTTCTGCCGAATTGCTGCACCGGGTCATCGAAAACGGGTGGAGATATACAAACGGAACCATGATGGTCATTTGGCTGATATTTTGTCCAAAGCATAAATGGCAGAAAATTATCTGCATAACCAAAAAAACAGAACTCTTTTGAACCAATTATGATTAGCTTCATAACGAGAAAGGATTACCACTAATGCAACCTCTATTTCTTGTCTAAAGATTCAGACTGGTACTCGTACAAATCTGCAATTATGTCGTCCCCACTTTTTAGCCCATTTCAATGTGCTGTCATGCCGCTGAATCTGCCTGCTCCTAAAGCATTCTAAAATCTTAGTTCCTATGCGAGGGTCTAACTTCAGCTTCCTGCCATTCCTACCGACTCCCAACGACTTGCCAACCGTTGAAATGGATAGCCGCGCTTCTATAAGGGCTTTTATCCTAAGTTTCGAGGGGAACGATTTCGTCACTCCAGGTAATGATCCACTCAAAACTGTACACGTAGTTGAGGCCGGTTTCGACTTTCCTTCATCCTCATCCCTGTCCCCTGTTCGAACTCTCTCCGCCTCCCACATGGTACCAAGGCTATCTCTGGCTACCTGATGTTGCAATGTGGCAACTGACAACTTGATCGTAAAGTTCGTCATATTTGATGTTATACATACTCTGAACGTTTTGACATACGGCCGCTACTTGTGTTGTTAACAGTAACTTGAAATATTCATCTGGGCCAAAAAATGGAATAAAATATAATAGCAAACATGTTTTGGAGATACCTCAGCGGAGTGACAAAAGTGAAAATTGGTTCACACGCATGCAAATGAATATGCATAAGTACATATACACATATTTGAATAGGAATAGGAAAATATTTGAAAAACAATAAAGCGATTTTCGATTACTAAATTTACTTTTGTTCTCTAACCCCGAAATACAAAAGACAATCACAGTACAAGTTGCGTTTCAAAGTAAACAGGACTTTAAAAAAAAAAACAGAACAAATGTTTTTTTCGGCAAAATCAATTTATTTTATTCAAAATGGTCTCCTTCTGCTTCAATCGAACGAGTGTTTTAGCTCGTTGGCCGATATGGCCGCCAGTATGCAAGCCTTTTGAATGGCCTCTACGTCTGCATAACTCTTTCCTTTCATGGGCAAATGTATTTTTCCGAAAAGGAAGACGTCGCACAGTGCCATATCAGATGAATACGGGGAGTGATTAATGGTTAAAATGTGATTTTTGGTAAAATAATCGTCCTTCGAATGTTGGCTTCTGAACAATTTTCGGTCGTCAGTCAATTTGTGCGGAACAAACCGTGCACACACCTTTCGTAAGCCCAAATGTTCGGTCAAAATGCGATTAATCGATGCTTTGAAGATTTCAATTCCATTTCCATGAATTTCAATGATGATTTCGGCTAATTGTTGATGAATTCACGCACAGTTTCGATGATTACGGATTTTGATTGGCCCACATGTTGATCCTCATTTATGTCCTCACGACCACTATGAAAACGTTGAAACCACTAGTGCTACGGGATAGGCAATCATCACCATAAACTTGTTTCATCAATTGAAACGTTTCGGTAAATATTTTACCAGTTTGAAAGCAAAATTTAATGTTGGCTCTTTGTTCGAAGCTCATTTTCGCACCGATAACACAAACATACTGACACTTAAAACGCAATAACTTCACTTCCACTCCATGAAATATCATGAAGTTCTCACTGGACAATTGATAAAGCAGCAGATTCTAACGCACTAGTCGACATATAGATAGCGCCACCAGGGGGCGCTAGATTCAAAAAGTCCTGTTTGCTTTGGAAAGCACCTTGTATGAAGGTGTTCCTTCTTACCGTCGAAGGCGAAAATAATTCTTTTTAGGAAGAGTTGTCATTTTATGCAATACTGTATTTCTCAGCCAACTAACTGTAATTCAAATGTAATAAATTCAACATTTTATTATATTTTATAAACTCGATTATTCGAGGCTCATCATAACAGTTATAAATTTAGGATTACTTAACTTCTGTAATTCCGTCTACAAATTCACGAGCAACACGTTAACTATCAACTACTCACTTAAATTGTACAAAAATGCAACCAAAATATAAAATGCTTACAAAGTTAGTCTGCACAAGAGAGAAATAAACAAGCGGCACAAAAATGACAGGCAACGCAATCCAGAAGACCGAGACAATAAACCAGTCAAGCACTCATAATTCACTTGGGAAAAATTAGCAACGCATAATTACACATTTAACACATATACATTTTCATATGTACTTATGATTAATACTCGCGTAATTAGAAAAAAATTGCAAATATATATGTATAGTATGTCGGCGCTCTGATCAATTTCAATGCCAATGTCACATTACGTATACGCCATGACAAGCTCTTGCTTATGTGAAACTTTAACATTACACTAATTAAAAGTTTTGGAAACTTACTTCTATAATATTTTCACCGGAAAAAAAGGAAAAAATGTAGACCCGCCACGCGAACCCAACCGGCAGTTTAATACTAACGCCTACAAGCAATGTTTATAGGTCGCCAGAGGTGAGTTATGCATGTAGGTAAGTGATGAGTAAACTCAGTGATTCTCAAACTGTAGCAGTGTGTGCGCAACTTAAAGAACTAATATACGAAATGCGCTCATCATAGAGCGTAGTAATGTTCATAAATATTTTGAACCCCTGCAAAAGGTAATGACAGTCAAATCACATACACTTTTAACTCCTACAATATGTAAATGTGTATAAACTAATTTAAAGACTAGACGGCGCATGCGTTAAAATAAGGAATACAGCTGATTACTTCACGGACCCAGTAGCAGCAGCATGAATATCAAGCAGTGAAAATATCTTTAGAGGAAGCGCATATGAGCTAATCGACGAAGGTTTACCTAATATTATAAAAAAAAAATAAATCTAAGCGATATCAAAATAACCGGAGTAGATAATTTTCGAATTCTTATGAATGAAGTTTAACTAACAATACATTCAAAGAGTAATTTTTATGCAATTACTCACTTGTTGTACAAGATTTTCCATATAAAGTTTTATGCACGGGCGGAGCGAAAGCTAAAGGAACGATCTATATGGGCAACTTTGGTTAATAAGATGTTTTATTTTCATACTTTTCATTGATTTATTCCATAAATCGATTATTAAAAACTTTTTAGTACAAAAAAAAAAAATTTAAAAAAAATAACATACAAAAATGGTAATGGTATTTTTGAAGCTAAAATTATATTGGAAGTTTTTCTTGGGATATATTGCTGTTGGGTAATGCATCAAAGTTAGAATTAAACAATTTTGATATTAGTGTTCTTAGACATTCCTAAGAAAGTGTCTTCAAGTATGAGCTCTTAATTGTAACGAGAAAGTGCTCTTCCTAACAGTTTCTGACTTTTACCTTATTAGCAGAAAGAAAAATTCTAATCTTGCTTCCAACTACTTGAAAAAATATTTCATAGATTTTGTAGGAAATCGTACGATTTTTCGCAAACGTAGGCGTTTAAAAGATTTTTTTGTTTGTGAATTTTAACACTCAAAGAAAAAAAATCATAAATCGGAGAACTCTTAGTTTTGTTGGAAACTTAAAAAGTAGTAAAACCGGTCAAAGACAGTATGAAAGAAGCAAAATCGTTAAAGGGGAAGGAGAGTTTTGGATTTTTTTTTATTTAAGTCTTAATATCTCAAGATGATTGTGTCTAAATTTCAAGTCAATTACCACAGATGTCAAAACTTTAAAGCGTTTCTCTCACAACTCAAGTTTTCAAAACTGATGCCACTTATAACTTCAAATATTTACATATATTATTCAAAATATCTGTCTGCAATACTGAATTGTGGTCGCTGAATTGATAATCTAGTTATACTAATCTCATGCCCATTTGTCATTTAGATCATTCCATGCTAACAAAAACTATTATCAATGGTTTGCTCCGATTCATCTGCGCCTTCTAGATCCGCTGTTCGTGATGACAAGATCAATCCAGCTGCAATTCTGCAATGACAATAAACAAATACTATATAATGTAATCAAGATTTTACGCTTGATTTTAGTTCTTTCTTTGTTTTTATTATTGTGCCAAAAAATAGTTCCCATGCAGTAAACCACAGTTGTTTAAACATCATCATTATAAATTTAATATTTATTCGACATTTAAACATTTGTATGTAGTATGAAAAATTCTTGTTATCAAAAGCTACAGCTTTGTGTATATCCAAAAATTAAATTAAATTTGACAGTTATTTTTAATACGAGTATGAATTATTTTTAATTTTTTAGCACTAAATAAAATCAGCAAACCGCTGTTTGAGTATTCAAATAATATAATCTCGCAATATTCTAACCATTTAACTACACAAATATATTGCAGCAAATCCAACAACGATTGGAACTTAATGCCAACACCCAATCAAGTTTTCCCTGTGTTTCCTTTCAACATTTCTTCCAATGCATCAAAAGCTTCCATATATACATCGTAAAGTGTAAAAATTACGCTAGCTTGTAGTGATAAACGTATTAATCGTGGCACCATGCCTTTATAGAGTGCTAATACTCCCTCGTTACGAGATATTTTCAAGATGCAATCGAATATGTTTTTATATTTAGACGCTTCCAAGCCCTGCATGCGTGTTTTTAATGTATCAACTGGAGTATTGGCAAGCACAGCGGTACCGCCAGCCATAAATCCCACCATAGCTATCATCCATTTAGGCGGCTTCCGAGTTGGGTCATCACCTTTATAGAAATTTTTAAATGTTTCCATTATAGGGAATCGTATTGCATGATTTGAACACTGTCGGAGCAACGTCGGCGTAAGACCCATGTAAATGCCATGAAAGCCTATTTATATGAGAATTAAAATATTAAGAAGAAAATAACAATAATGTAATGCAATAAATGGAATGATTCAACAAAGTGATAGAAGGGATAAAAAAGAGAAAACTGAAGGGTGTCTAAGGGTCTAAAGGAAAAACGTAAAGGATTACTTTTTGTTTGATTGTTTAATATTCTTCTTAACACAAAACGAAACTGTTTATTTTAGCCTGAACAGGATATATTCAGTTTTAGTACAAAGAAAGCGTCGGAAACTCTACAAAATATATAGATATAAATAATCAACATGACGAACAGAATCGTTTCAGCAAGCTGCTCATCTGTCGGAACCGCCATATCGGACCATTATGGCATATAGATGCCATACAAACTAAAAAATCAGAATTATATTCTTGTATAGAAAAATGCTTTATTCTTTTATTTGGCATAATTTTAGATTTGGCAAAATATAGTCCAAAGCAGCGGTACAATCTCCGAATAAATTGTTCAGATCGTATCAGTATATCATATAGCTGTCTTACAAACTGATAGATTAAAATCCATCCCTAGTAGGGAAAACTTTTATATCTGGCGAGTTATCTTCGCTAAATGTGGCATTAGCAACAACGGTTTAATATCCGAAAAAATGTTCCGATCGGACTACTCTAGCATACAGCTGATATACATACAAACTGACCGATCAAATTAAATTCTTATTTGTAATGTGGTTGCTGTTACAGCCGCAGAAAGTATCCCTGACCTAATTTGGAAGAATGATTACAGTTTGACAATTCTTGACCAGATAAAAATCAGGGTCCGTTCCGGTTTATGAAGGAAATGGTCGGTAGCGGTATTAACCGAAGTTAAGTTTTTATTGTTTTACACTATAATTTTCTACAGTTATTATGACTAAATCAACCATAAACAGAATATATAAATGAAGAGTGGTATATTTGCACATACATACCTTCTGTTTTTATAATGAGACGAGCAGCATGAAACATTCCACGAAATTTTGGCTTCTCACTACGTCGATCATTTATAAGTTTGACTTTCAAGGTTTCCATTGGTGTTGTCACAAGCAGGGATTCCACTATTCCGGAACCCAAACCACATAAAAAGCTATTAAATGTTGAGAGCGACTTCTTTTCGTCAACAAGATGTGACTTGAAAAATTCAAAGGATCCAAAGCTACAAGAAAGACATAAATTGTTTTTATATGCACATATCTTGCATGAATTCTACCTACTGTTTGCTTACCATACGGCAGTTTTTGGCATGCTTCCATAAAGCAATGTGCTCATTCCACGATATAGCCCTAAAATACCATATTGTTTTGTGGTTTTCCTAAAGCAATCTATCACCCCGCTATATTTCTTTTTGTCACCTGGTTTGAAAAGACTTCTTGCTTATGAACATATTTAAGTTCGGTGAATTCCTTGGTGATATTTTGTATACCTTTTTCATCTAATTGCAGTTGTGTTTTTATGTATTCTGTTGGAAATGTAATAAGTACGTCAGTACCACCAGCCATGCCGCCGCATAAAACACTTTTCCAGCCTTTATCACCCATTGAAATTTATAATAAATTCACTTATTTTTGAAGTTGTCGAATTTTTTACTAATACATCATTTCATAATTTAATTATATAATTTTAGGAGTGTAATAGTGATAATCCATTGGACTATTTATAATATTATATTTGTTATCACAGTAGAGTTTTACTATTATCTAATATAAAAACAACAATGAGCTTTTGAGCAACGTAAACAAAACACAGCTGATTTGCTTTTGTTAGTGATGGCAATCGGCAGTCATGAATAAGAAAAAGCAATTTACAGCCATGAGCAAAAGTATTGCATAACTCTATATTAATGAACAAAATTATATAAGTATGTAATAAAAAGCCTAAAATTAAAAAAGGCCTAAATTTGTAACAAAAAAATATTTGTTGTTAAAATCGATAGAAATCGGTTAAGAGAATCGATTTCGGTAAATTCAATTAAATTCTTGAAACTTATTGCTGAAGACGTAACGTAACAGTAACGACAATGGTAGCGAATAACATATTAACTGTTAATAATTTAATATCCTCAATTATGATAGTACCAGGACATGTAGTTGATCGTTCAAATTGTATTTATCTATATGCTACAGTTAACCGATATCGGCGGCTCCAACAAATGAAAAGATTGTTTTAACACGAAAAGAGCGTGGGCAAAATTTCAAATCGATATCTCAACAAGTAAGGAAGAGCTAAGTGAACTTGATGCAACCGACTATTTCATACTCTTACAACTTGCCTGCATCAACGCCAGGGTAATACCTTCATGTGCACATTGTTTGTAAGTTACTTATATGGGGTCCGAGGCAAGTCTTTACCCCATTTTATCCATTTTAAGCACAAAGATACATCGTTATAAGAAAAACAACCTCACGCAATTTTATTAAAATAACTCACACATAGGCCGAAAGAAATTATTGAACAGAGGATACGGGTCAAGTAAGACCTGAGCTATGTGTCTTCACCGAAATGTGGGCGGTACCACGCCCATCATTCAATTTTGATTTCGGTTCTTATAAAGACCTCTTGTATCATCCTAGGTGTGAAATTTAACGTTTTGTTATATTTTGGGCGGTGGTCAAATTATACCCATCTAAGAACACTTCATCCCTTTTTAGCCAAGGAGCACATCTACCAAATTTCATTAGTTAAGTTTCATATCTTAATTTTTACAGACATTATCTTTTGCCCAGACGGACGGACCGACAGACATTCACTCGGAATTGAACTCGTCTGTTCAGGGTATAGTCAATGAAATGTTCGAAAACATGTTACCTATTAACGAATACAATGAATTCTAAAATGCATAAACTCTTTCCCATTACCCTTTGGTTTTTTTTATTTTCATTAAGATAAACATTTTTTCTTTTAATAAAATTTATTTTAATGCAAAAATTTACTCACGTTTTATTATCGTAAGTTTTGTGCTTAAATGCTTAGCAGTAATACAATTTCTGAATTCAAATATAAATACATTAAAATGTATTAGAAAAAAAATAGTTAACATTCTTTAAATGCTTAACGGTACAAAAATTTGGTAATTGTTATTCAATAACAAACTCATAATTTAGTTACAGTTATGCATTAGAAAAATTAAAAACTTTCAGTCCAAAAAAAATTGGAATACACAAAAACCAAAAATATATCTTGATGTATGCATACGTTGTCATACAAAGTGCAAAATATTACGCATGATATTTAGTATTTCAATTCTTAATTATCGCAAGATGTGGCATTATTAATTTAACTATTTGTTGCTATGGTCTTTGAACAGTGGATTTATACAGCCTTGTACAATCTGACGGATTTGACGCCATTAATAGTAAGGGTCTATGGGAAGAAGAGGCAAACATTAGTTTTATTGGTGAAAATTATATTTATTAAAGCTTTAGCAAAACTTACAGTCACCAGTTCGGAGTCTGTGAATTCACGAATAATGGTTGAAGGTTTGTCACCCTTCTGTTCCTGCACCAGTTTGTTGCCCTCCAAAGTAATGACGCTCTTCACTTTACGACCATCCAGTGTCTCTTCATCGAATTCCTGGCCCAGCTTGAAGTTGATCGACGATGTCTTGAAGGTTGAGGTGGTGGTGAAAGTGTAGGTCTCACCATCCTTTTTCAACTCAACGGTGGGACTGACGCTATTGCCCATTTTACGCATAACCATACCGACACCTGTAATATACGACGAAAGGTAAAATTAATTCACCGCGATATTTATGTAAATATTCAATTTGTATTGATTGCAATTCAAGGTGAAGGTGTTGGCATATTCAAATACTACATTGTGGTTGCGGCAAAATTTATGTAGATCAATTTCACTACTTTACATTGTAGTATATGTGTAATGGGAGTACTTGCGTGCATATGTAACTATGTGCATTCAAAGAAATTTGATAGTAGTGTTAATTGATACACAACACATTGAAAAAAATAATAAGTTTCGCTTATTCTTTAATTATAAATGGTATTCTGCCTCCAAGAGCTTTGTTCACTTATCATTTAACTAAGTAGCATGCAACTTTCATTATTATTATTCCAATATCCATGTTTGTATATACATACCTACCTACATATTGTTATACAATAATAAAATTAACCCAAAATTGGCTGCGTTAAAGTTCAAAGCGATCAAATCAAATTCAATTATACGTAATCATCACGAATAAACGCATAAAACTACAAAAACCACTTTAGAGAAAAGGGCGAGTGTCAGGCTCATACGTACAGTTTTAGTATACTTATGTATATGCTCATATGTATATACATACATACATATATGTATGTATATACGTTACGTATACGTAGTACATATTGTCCCACAGTATCAAGAAGTACAAGTACATGTGAATGTATGTATGCAGATACATATGTGCACTTGTTGCATTAAACGAGAAATAATTGAGTGAAAATGGCGCGGAATTTCGATTTCAATTGAAATATACATTCACATATATGTATGTATGTATGTGATCAAATTAAGATGTTTGAGACCTTATTTAGGATGCGATAATACGCATTTGTAAATATGTAGGCGCATTCTATGGGTTGCTCCCTTTTTATACCCTGAACAGGGTACAAGAATCAAATTCTTGTAAGGAAACTTTTTTATTTGTGAAGGGTATTCTAGCTTCGAAGTTAAAATTTCACATTTTTTAATAAATCATTGGTCAAAAAAAATTTTAAAAAAATATTTTGAACATATTTCAAAAATTCAATTTTTAAATAATCCCCGTCCTTTAGTAAGGCTAACGTCACGAATCACAACCACTTCGATAAAGCAGTGACAATAGATTGCATGGTTTTTGCAATATTTACATACATATATTTTAAGAGGTTATGATTGTAATATTCATACATATGAGCAGCTTTTAATTAAACATATCAGTGGCAATATCAATTGATGGACGTTTTCTTAAGTACGCATTAATAAGTTATAAATCCCATAAACTAACAGGTAAAGTAAAAAAGCAGACATAATAGGAACTCTTAATTTAATTGTACCACATGATCCCGTAACTTAAAACGGCAATTTATTGTAAATGCGCCTGCACAAAAACTCAAGAAATGCACACAGTTCTTCATATGCATACGTGCTAACAGGCAGATAATTTATAAAATATGTAAATTAAATTGAACTCGCTTGACATAAGATACTGCCACACCATACGCCACCAGAGTGTGTACATAGAACGAACATTTCGTTTCGCCAACTCGCAAGCATGTATGTATGTACATATGTACATATTTGGTATGTATATAGCTTAACTGGGGGCTTGGCATGCACTTAACGAAATATTTCTCAGATTAAATTGCAGATATTTAAGAATAAGTATATAAATATGTATATGTACATATATAGATAAAAATACAAAAAAGTAGCAATTATTTGTTTGCATTTGTATAGTATGTATTATGAACAATCATCTAGTGAAATTGGTTTGTCTATACATATGTCCAGAGAAAAATACAATTCTCAATAGGAAGTAAAAAAAAAAATTCATTATATCTTGTACTTTACGTTAGTAAAAGATAATGTTTAGATGTGTAATAAATGTTGAGCGAGCTAATTTTAAAACTACATTTATCACATTGCAGATCAAAGTCGAAAAGTCAATTGAATACAGGTGATAAGAGTCTAGTACCAATGCTTTAAATCAAGATTGTGCATTAGAAAGCAATACACTTATATTTATTATGCATATTTAAGTGCATAAATTAACGCAAATTTATGTATACTTCAGTGGGAATATCTGAACGTTGCCCGGCCGGCTGTGTCATTATTTTGCTGATAAGACTCTCGCTTTCGCACCATAAAAAACAAATGTTCAATAATAAAATATAACTGTACATATGTATGTACATATATGTATACATACATGTATTCATTGCAAATATACACTTTGCCTAAAATATAAATAAATATATTTAATAATAGGCAGCGTGAAAAAATATGTACACATTGTTAATACCGAACAATTTGCTGTCTTTGGTGGTCACACTATTACTAATAAAAACAAAAGCCTTTGCATCCAATTTCAGCAACTACATACATACATACATACATATATTTGAATAAACACTTGTAGCCAGTAAACACTTCAAATTCACTAAATGTTTTTAAATACATCTCATACAAAATGTCATACAAATTGCAAAAGTAATTAAACAAACACGGTTTTTTATTCATTTTAAACTTATACTGAGTAAAGCTTCGATGTATGTATGCTTCCATATATGCCTCTTATTTGGTAAAGATATGTATATGTATTCACATATTTTCATAATGTCATTGATCACGCAATACAAATACCTACTAGGGGAATTTATGACTTCAGATTATTGTTTTTAAAAAAATATAAATCGTTTAAATGTCATTAAAGACACATATTTACAAATATCCATATAATTTTACATTTCAGAATACAAAAACTAAATTCTGACACAGCGTATGTGTATGAGGTTGTCATAAGAACTTGCAAACTGATACCACACGCATGTAGAAATGTATGTATATAAAGTACATATGTATGTACATACATATATACACAGGTACTTATAAATTAATTTACAATTAGTACTTCAGCATTTGAGTTTGAGTATTCCTTTTTTCTTTGAGAAATGTAGATTACCCTTACAATATATTTTTAAGAGTGTATGTAGTATATTGTAATGCACTACTAAACGCAAATTCAATAAATACAAACAGTCGAAGTAAAAATTTTATGTGTTTTTCCTGTCAAACAATTTCTTTTTAAATTAGTAATTTTCAGCTTCAAACTTTCAGTATAATTGTTTTATTTACTAATTTATTTTATACTAAAAAAAACAAGTTATACATAGTTAAGCTGTTTGGTAATTAAGGAAATATAAAATGTGTATAAAGAAAATGTGTATGTTCATAAGTGTACAAACATACATAAGTATGTATGTATATTTATGGTTGTATATAAATTTTTATCCATTTCATTTAACGCATGTATTTTTATCTCCCATTCATATAACTTTCAGTTCGAAGTTCAACTTTTCTTTGACTATACATACCTACATATGTACGCTTGCACTTTGTACTTTTGCCGCCGGTGCCAACAAATAAATGCAGAAAACAACACATATCAATTGTATACCTTTTGTTGTCTCTAAAGAACTGAATCGTAATCTTCTCTCGATTTTTTTTTTATTTCTCTTTACTACCGCAAATTTATGTACCGGCATTTTTGGCAGAAAGCTTAAAACCGGTTTAGTTATACGCGAAATAGAAGCCGGCTTTTGGCTGTACCCATAGAGCTGAAGAAAAAGATGCTGACTTTTTAGCAGACCAATAGAAATGTGGAATGCAAAAAAAAAAAAAATCGATTTTCTTTTTACAGCAATGCGTTAAATTTTACTGTAGGCCACATGTGTTTAAATGTGTATATGCAAAATTCCTTCTTATGTACATACATACGTAAAACTCCTGAAAATCACGCCACCGGTGCCATATTAACCACCACTATATAGGCATGTCCGTTTGTGCTTTCTTAGCATTTTTCCAGATATATGTATGTACATATGAATCATTACAAAAAATTTAGTTTTTAAATATATACATATATGTACATAGTATGTTGATTTATTAAATTGTACAGGCGAGGATTTCTCAACGGACATTGCTTCGATTTTAACGGTATAAACAACACCACTAATATATGAAACTCACCCAACTCCTTCATGTACTCATCAAAGTTTTCACTCTTTTCCAATTTGTATTTCTTTCCTTCCCAAACGGCCATTTTTGACGATTTAATTAAGTTTTACTTTAAACTTGAAAAAACTAAAATAACTGGAGCACTCACACAATATCAGTGGACGACACTTGATGACAGATGTCGGCGCAATTGGAGCTCCGCTTTTATATCAGACAGCAGCAGAGAACGCGAAGCAGTTTGTTGTTGTATGTTCTCGGCAGCAGCGGCTGAATGCCGGCAAATGCCAATTTGAACAACAACAATTGCGGCGACATTTATATTTTTTTGCGTTGCCACCAAGCGCAAATTTTACAAAAATATTTTGTATGGTTCATTTGTCGCACAAGAAACGCAAAACTGTTTCGTTTTTTTTTGTTTGAAAAAAGAAAATTAACTAAAACAGAATTGTTCCATAGACGCAATATATTAAAAAGTACATACATATGCATATGCACATAAATATGTAGCTCTTGATTAAAAGTGTTGATCTGATGACTAATTAATTTAATTATAAATTAATTTTTTAATACAGATAAATACAAAAATATTCGTATATATACATATATTTTGTATATAAAATTTCATACTATATTATATATGTACATACATTTATGTATACGTTTCTATGACAATAGTCTGTAATAATTCCACTGAATCGTATTTATATATCACAAATATAGCTGTGATTTATTTCTTACAATATTATAGTCATAATAAAAATCCATATACTCATGCATATACAGATAAGTAAGCGGACACATACATATGAGTAGATTTATGTACATACATGTATGTAAGTATTTATGCGCGCCGGCAGTATATGAATGAAGAATACAAGAATGAGAATTGGACAATGCCAAATTATTATTGAAAAGGTTCATATATACAAAGGTAGATATAGTAGACAGAACATCGCTTTGTAATCTAATCAAGAGCAGCAATATATGTATATAGTACATATTTCAAGCTAAAATTAAAATGATGCATATTTATTTATGTAAAGTGTGCGAAGATGCATACTTTATTATATGTCCATTTGCACTTACCTATATATGTATAAGTGTATATATACAGACGCACCACATACACACATAAAGTGCAAATAAGTATGAACTTTTAATAATACTATCTTTTTTATTTATTAAATGAGCTTTTCATTACAGTTGGTTATGGTGAAATTTTAATTTTTTTCATGTGAATTAATTTATACATTTTTTTTTATATGCAAGCATTTTATGGAAAAATGCTTGGGAAAACTTTGGATACGCCCTAATATATGTATGTACATATACATTATGTACATACATTTATGTAAATGAAAAATGAACTTTGTTTCCGTTTAAGAAAGAAGTAGGGCTTACAAGTTTTTTCGATTTTTGTTTTGACTTAAATTATTGTATTATATGTATCTTAAGAATCGTTTTACATCAGATTTCTAACCAATAAAGCATTTTCCATACAATTCATGGTTTCAAAGTCGGTGCCCCTTATAATTTCAAAACTACTGTATTTTTTAACGTTGAAGAGCATTTTGTTTTTTAATTTTTTAATATTTTTCATTACACAGCAACAAATTAAATGATTTTTTCGCGAAAAATCGCGTTTTTCCTTCAAAATGCTCATAAAATTTAAAATTGAAATTTCGAAAAAATCATAAAAATAGGCCTTGATGTACTTGAATTAACCTTATTACTGCGAAAAGTGCAAATAACTTCAAACACAAGAAATAAGAAACTAGAGGAATTAAGCGCTAACGTAGGAAGTAAGAGCATATTTGCTCTCTTATAAATTAGAATGTAAAGACTAGTTACAGTATCCAGTAAAGAACATTACTCTGCATGATAGCCTTATGTACGGAAATTCACTAATCCGTGAAAAATTTCCAACAGTTAAAAACTCAGTCACAGGTATCATTTACCTGATTATTTTTGTAGCCTTATGATATCAGGTACTTTTTATCATAAATGTACATACATAGCTTTTCTGCAAAAGTGAGACTAAAAATCGTCTAATAACTACATATGGTAGTACTTCTACTCCAGATAATTTAAAATTTTTCCAAATATACTTATACCATATACGGCTAAAAAGATTATAAACCCATAAAAGCACATATGCATTTATTGGTATATTGATTATATGGATATCATGTTTATAACATCGACCATAAAATTTATTGATCATAGCAACAAGCTATTACATTATTTAAGTTTCTGCAAGAATTAACTATGTACGTGATACCATGGTTGGTTAATTAATATTTTACGACTTGCACAATGCATATTTGTCGATAACTACAGGCTTCCTTAACAGTAACATTTCATAACATAGAAACTGATTGTACGTTACTTATATCTTAGAACACAGTGTGTTATAACAATGTTTGAAAACTAAGAATTTTTTTTCGTAGAGAAATTAAAGTGTCTCGTACAATTCGAAGATCGGATAAAGTCCGTTCACGTAAAACCGGCTGCCGTGGGAATTTACTGAACAGTGCTTTTGTTGTTATAACGATTATCTAACCCCCGTCTGGGTGGCAATGTTCAAAGTTCGAAGTCATCTAAGGGTAGGTTCAGGAAACGTGCCGTTTCGTCGGGGCCGTACCATAGGGAGAGGGGTGTTATATGAGTAAGCTTTTCTAAACATGCCAAGAGGTGGTTAAAGTCATTCTGTACAAGTGGGAGTTCAACCTGCTCAGTATCCAGAACGAAATTGCACAAGGTCACTCTCTCCGCAGCAACTCGAGCTCGTCGTTTGCATTGGGTGGTGGTTTGACTCCGAGTACGAATGGCGGTCAATGAGTGTCTGAAGTGAGTTGTGTCCGAAATCCGGTCGACGTACTGTTTGATGTCATCGACCTAGTCAAGGAAAGACCTCTTGATGTTCCTAAGAGATGGCTCCTCTTCAAGCAGACGACTGCAGGGATGGTTTCTGCGAAGACAGAAACTGCATAGAGAGAAGTTCGTTTCTTAATAGGAATCATATGGGCGTCGCTGTGTAAGTGTTTGATCGAAGATATAAAGGGGCATTGCCCGTCGTCAATATCGTACAATGATCAGCATACGAAATGATGGAAATTCTCGCTACTGGTTGAGGGAGTTTCTAAATGTAGAGGAAACAATCTTTCGGGATCCCCTGTTTAATTCTTCTCAATTTAATTTTTATCTCGTAACAGTACGGAAGGTTGCCTACCGCTGTGGTAGTTCATAGTCCATCTCCTCTGCCTTCAATGTCCTCGAGTAGCGTTGTATGTTTGTCTGTGTCAAAACCTTTGAACAAGTCCAACGCCCCGAGAATGGTGCTTTCACAGGGTAGCTTTTGGTTCAGGCCCTGAACTCTCCGGGCGTTTATGACGCTAAATGCTGTGGTGGTGTTGTCCACTTTTCGTAAGGCATGCTGGTGGCCTGCTGGACTCAGATGGTGAGTGAATATCAGGAGTAGCAAGGCCTCTAGTGTCTTCACTTTTAGAGAGAGGAGAATTATAGAGCGATAAGACGAGTTTCTAGTAGTGGGACCACTCTTCTAATTTTGCACACTTCAGTTATCTGAAAAGTGATCAGCGACGAGTTCAGGACATTGGTTAGGAAGCTTATTACCAACGAGCCTAGGTGCTTTAGCATCAGCGAGTTTATTCCGTGTGCGCCAATGGATTTGAAAGATTTAGCCTTGTTGATAACACTCCGAACCTCCTCATTGTTATAAGTAAGTGGCGCGCAGTCTTTTGGCATTTGGCGCAGTCGTCGAGTAATACATCGTTGTCTGTTGAAGCGTGCAGTGTGAACTGACTCCGTCATCATATCTCCTCGGAATAAACAAGACCCTGACAGTACTCCAAAACTTACTCACACCGGTGGAGAAGTTACAAGACTTTAGGTGCTCTACCAATGTCGTTCGCTTATGTTAACCATTTGCCGAATCTCCGAATTGAAATTATTGGGGAACCACAGAAATCGGCATGACATGTCGCGCTCATTAGCTAAAACAGCTACTTCGGCTGAGAAATTGGAGCGGGGTTCCGCGATTCTTCTAGCCAAAATGAATCGATCGGTTGCAACAGCGATCACCTTGCGGAATTGACGTTTACCAACGATTACGTTCGCACAAATAGGTAGGCGTGAATGTGCTTTCGGTAAATTGTCTACAGCCGATCCAGTTAGCTTTGTTAAAGTTAATGAAGGTGTGGTTGCCCACAGAAATAAAGTGCGGGGGTTTCTCCATCGAGATAATTATGGGCAAATGGTCTGAAGCGAGGGGTATCATAGGTCGCCCCGTTATGCTATTTATCAAACCACCACTAGCGATTGTAATGTCCGACTAGATAACCGTTACAACAACAAAAACAGCATTGTAATATCAGACGAGCCCATAAGACTTCGTCGTTCATTGTGCAGAAAGTCGAATCGACTATCTGTTCCGCCAGCTCCATCCCCCTACGATCATTTGACATCCCCAAATGCTAAAGATCGCCTTGCGTGTTAAATTCGCTACCTATGTATGTTCGGGTGATATCCTGTTGGACATCATATAACAGGAGAGCTGCATATAATAAGTATTTCTAGCCCGACAAAGCCTGTCTGAATAGCTATGCACTGACTTTCACTGTCATCGATATCGCCATCGATGAGAAAATGTTGCACCATTATCTCGCTCCTTTTAGCATTGAAACGTTCACAACTCAGAAAATCTGAGCGGCTGATTAACCTGGTTTCTTGGATCGTAGCTACCGACTCTTGACTGTTTTTTTCGTTGCCCGTCCCAACGACAGTCGCGGTCTACTTAACCTGTAGTGGCGACGCAGTGCGTGAACTGGGTGCAGTAGTGCATTAGCAGCATCGTTTGTGCTACCACAAAAAAACAATAACAGTAACGACCATTTCACCCACTGGCCTCATAACAAACACTTATGAACTTATAATGACTACGCATTTACATGTTATATATTATACATATATGTAAGTACACACGTATTGTATACGTATTGCTTTATAAAACCAAATTTTACTGCAAAGTCATAAAATATTAAAGTATATAATATAGAATTTTAATAGAATATTTTATTTTTTTTTTTAGAAAACGAGCCGTAATATTTGTATCACTTAATTAAAACTTTAAAATTTTAATTACAATTTATTTACGTTTAATTTAAACAGTAATATTCTTATGTTAACGGCTTACAAAATATATATTTTTTAAATATAATTGAAGCTAGTTTAGTACCAAGAGCATAAACATGAACTATCTAGGGTTTTGTTGAAAATTCACGGAATAAGAGCCTGTGCTGGGATCTTGCTGCATCTGGAAATTCTCCGTAGATAAACCGAATGGTTTAAGGAACATATTACCAAGATCTTTTAATTTGGAGAGCATCTCGGTTTTCAAACGCTCATTACGTTCATTAATTTGTTCCGGTAGTCGTGAGACAGCTTCCCGCGCTTCTCTTTGACTTGGTTCTAACTCACATACACGTTTATAATCCGCCAATGCGTCTTCCAAGCGATCTTCGTTTTCACACAACTTTGCACGCCTTTCAATTAAAAATTATTTAGTTTAATATTGGTTAAATATAAAATTTTTTACAAAAACAATATTAAGACAAAGTAATACTAACCTCATAAGTGCGCGTACATAATCCGGCCATAACTCAATAGCTTTTGTGCAGTCGTCTAAAGCTGATTTTTTCGAGTCCAAATTAATTTTAGCAGCAGCCCGGTTGCCATACAATATGGCACGCTCTTTGGTATAGGTTGTGGGACAAATCTGCAGAGCATTTGTGTATATTTCAACTGCTTTTAGTGCCTCACCTGTCTTGAACAGCTCGTTTGCTTCTAATTTCATTCGATCTGATTCTTCTTTGTTTTGCTGCAATTCTTCAGAGCTCATGGTCTTTTCTCGATTTTGCAACTCTTCAATATCAATATCATCGCAAAACATTTTTGATACCTCGTCACTATCAATTTTTTCTGATTTCTTTTCTCCATCGTCATTTTCCTCATCATCATCAGGAAGTTTGAGATCCTCCTGCTGGCGTGTTATTTCTTCAATGATTTCTTCATTAGTTTTGAGGTGTGACGAATTACTCTTTGCATTGCTGACTTCATTCGCAACGATTTCTGAGCATATATTTGTTTCTTTAACACCAGGCACCTCAGCGAGTGCGTCGTGAAATTCATCATCACTATCTTTTGCGTCAGTAAATCCGGACATTGTTAATTTATGTTAATAGTTTTAGAAAATGTAACTCAATGAACTAAAACTTTGAATTATTCAGAAATGTCTTACCACAGAAAGAAATAGAATAACAAAAACATCTGACAAATCCATAACATGCTGCCACCTTAACAAAAAATATTATTTACTTCTATTACCACATTTCATTAACGCGGCACAGCCAACATTGCACGCAATAGAAAATAGCATAGCCTTTCATTCAGTTATGTACAATTTAAAATATACATTTTATTAAATATATATAACGACAAAATTAAGGTTTTGTATTTATTTATACTATGTGTATATTTCTGTGGTAGTGAATAATACTTAAGTTGGCTGCTATCTGTACAAGTGCTCACATTAAAGCAGAGATTTAAAAATATCTAAATCATTTTATATTGCGAATTTTTTGCTGATGAAAAAACACTACCGTGCATATCGATTGAAAATTCGAATGATTTCTTAATAAATCGATATATTTCGCTCTCTCCTTTTTATTAACAGCTGATGCCTTCAAAACATATTCGAAATATGGTGTGTCCAAGTGATTCCACTGCTTCCGGTTTTGATATCCTTAATATCAAAGACTATATTTTAGAAAAATATGTGCCTCCAAAGCTGTCGGATCCCATTTACTCGGTTGTCTTTGTGGACGGCATTGTTGAAAACAAGGTTAGTAATGAAGCAATATACATATGTATATACAAGTTCTTATATATGTATTAATGGCAAAAATTTTCCTCAAGCTCACGTTTAAACATTCACAGCTCCGATGTACTGAACTAGTTTGGCCGTTTAGCAGAACAGGAGCTGTGCCAATGCAAGTACCTATTAAAGCAGCACAGATCTTGGCCGAAGCTGACGATGAATTAAAAGGAAAGCGGATATTGGAAATAACGCTTGATATGGTATCATATGTAAATATTATTGTGTACATATTTTAAACTAATGATTTCATTTGATTTACCTTAGCAAACAGCCGAAGACTATTTTCAACCTGGTGATACAATTGGCATACTACCAATCAACAACATAAAAGATGTGCAATTACTGCTGAAACACATGCAGCTTACAAACAACATTGAAGATATATTCCAACTGCTGATTTCTACAAAGTGCAGCAAAAAAACTGCAAAACTGCCAACATACATTCCAACTCATTGCAAACCATATCGATTATTACGTGATTGCTTAAACATACATGCCATACCGAAAAAACAATTCCTTAATGTTTTAGCCAATTGTTGTGAAAATAATGATGAACGCGCCTTTCTATGCACTTTATCCTCAAAGGAAGGTAGCAGTTACTACAACGAACTGATTTTAGAACGTGGCCTTAAACTTCTCGAATTGCTTGAATTATGTCCTTCCTGTAAACCTACATTAGAAGTACTTATTGAGCATCTACCGCGCTTATTGCCTCGTCCCTACTCAATAGCGAATAGTCCTGTTGGGAATGATTTGAAACTTATCTTCTCAATACTCCCGGAAAAACCTGGTGTTACAACAGATATGTTAAACAATCTGGCGACATCTTTACTCAACACTGCGAATCCTTCAGAGTTGCCAAAAATTACAATGTATGCACGACTACCAAATCAATTTCGTTTTACCTCACAAGAAGCCAACGAAAGAAATCACATTCTAATCGGTGTAGGCACAGCCTTAGCACCTTTTTTAGGTTTTCTAGAACTAAAGGAACAACTACTTGCGAATGCAACATTTAAAACGTTAGGCGATACATGGCTTTTTGCAGGTGCCATCAATGAAACGCACCTACCATGCAGAGAACGTATATTAGCATATAAAGAAGCTGGAGTGCTACAACGCTACTTTGAGAGTTTTTCCCGTGTGCTGAGTGCCTCCTTTCACTATGTTCAGGAACAATTATTGGCTCATGCAAGCGAATTTGTAGAGTTTTTGATGCAAGAAAATACTGTGCTATACATCTGTGCTGATGGTGGATCGATATCGAAGTCAATAGAAAAAGCAATTATGGAATGTTTGGTACAAGTTAAACATATAACACTCGATGAAGCGTCTCAAGAGTTAAAATTATTTAAAGGAAATGGCAAATATCGTGAAGATTTGTGGCTGTAATTGACTTGAATTTCATAACAAAGACAACACATTATGAGTATGAGTTGGTTAAATAAGGGCAGTTGCATATTAACATACATACGTATGTGCTTATGTATGTGTGAATAGCTATGTATGTTTATTGTAAAGAGTCTCTTGAAATGTGTAATATATGTGCATAGAAAAAATGTATGGTAAATTAGTAATCGAATAATAATTTTTGGAACAACAAAATTATAGTTTCTTGTGCAAATATTTAATGATTGTTTTGGGAAACTACATATATATATACATCGTAATTATGCCAAAAACACACGAAGGAGTAAACTTCTTTCCTCTGAATAGTTATTTACGGGGTTGCGAGTTTTTTTATTCACAAACTTTGAATTAAGAATTAGATTTTAAATTTTTAGTCCCAACATCTTTGATAAAAATTTTAATTTTCATTTTTTTAAATTAAATTTTAAATCCGATTTTGGCATTAAAACTTTAAAGTATAATTTCGTAAAAAATTCATTATATTTAAGAACCAACATTTTGTTTTAAAAATACATTTGGAATTAAAAAGTGAAACTTTTATTTTTAATTTAACAGTAAGAATTGAAAATATTTTAATGCCAAAATCAATTTAAAATTTATAATATATAAATCGGTGGCTGACGAGTCAAAAATTATTTAGCTAGCTCCAGAGATCATATGCATGGACGACGTACATAGTCGCCACTGCATACCATCCGAAGTAAATCATTAAAACAATAAAGAATGGCGGATTAACGAACGATGATATGCAAATCGATTAGCTGATTTTTCGTGAGAAGCGGCTTTTTCCTTGGACTTCGGACACTTTAGTTTCTTTCTAAACTCCTTCTTCTTACAGTCATATCACTAACCACTAGATCTAGTTCAGCTGTTACCTGCCTTGCCGATTTAAAAGGGTCCGACTCGGCGATTTATACAAAAATTAACCCAAATGTTAATTCAATTATTTTTCTAATACATTCTTTATGGAACATCGTAAGCGTAGTTAAAAAGCATCAATCAAGTAACGGCAGACAAGATTTCGACTAAATTCTCCACCGTTCCCACTACAGTCTACATTACCTGGATTTATACCTGACAAAGGACTGTCAAACTGACATATTGGAGACCTCGTTGTGTTCGAGTGGGCGCGGTCACAGACAACAAATCTGCGGCGAAAAGTTTCTTTAATTTCTTCCAAAAGGGCGTTCAGTTAGTGTCTTTGGAATTATGTATCCTAGCTACAATGCAGATGAAAGAGTTTAAAGTTTGAAAAGCATCTCTGGGTGCTCTCCGACACTTATTCGACGTCGTCGGCTTTGTATCTGTAGATTTTATATAGAAAAGTTTTAAGGTTTGACTAAATATTCTTCTTCCCTGTTATTGTTGCGCAGAGTTGACAATCCTTGGCCGAACAAAAATATGAATCCGGTTACGTAGACTCGACTGTCGTGAGAACAGTTTACCATAAATGGCGTTTTCATATAACATTTTTAGAACTTACTTTTTAATCAGCATTTAATTATAATGTTCTTTCCTCTTTATTTTTGTTGGACTTGAAATTTCGATTAGTTGTTCAGATATTTGTTTGCATCTGTATCTCCGTAATTGTTTTCGTTAAGTGTGACCGACACAAATGTGATAATAAAACGATGTTTATTTTTAAATTTATATAATTTTATTAATATTTTATTTATTACTTATTTTTGGCGATAAAATTTGCACACTACAGAAAAGTTTTCTATCAAAAATGTGTTCTTATCAAAAATTGATAATAATACATACAATATACAGTACCTACATTACGATAATAATAATAAAAAACCGATTTTAATTATTATTAATACACGGATATTGTGTCGGCATTTCACTTCGCTTGTCGCCAACACGTTGCATATCAAATATTTCTAATAAACCCATGCATACAGTACATAAATGCGAATTTTTGGGTTGACGCTCCGAATGCTTTGCTTACAATTTTTTCGATTACGATTTTCACTTCTTCTTATTTTTTGTTTGTATAAAATTTTTGCTTTACTTAATTCTCTGTTACATTAAACATTTAAATACTGTAAAATTATTGGTTTTCTTTATCATTTATTGCATAATTGTGGGATTACTATGCTACTGTTAAAACTATGTATCTTTATGTATATATGCATATAAAGAAATGGTATTAATATCGTTGCTTATGCGTTGATTTGATTTTTCCCTCAATTGGGAGTTCACAAAAAACAATATTCTTTTATATGGAGTGTTCATATATTTATGTAAGTATGTAACTATGTACACAACATAGCAAAAGTGGAATAAATAGAAGGTTATAATTGAATTAGGTATACTTTGGGTTCATAAGATATATGCTAAGTGTGATTCTAGCTTGCAAGAGAGTCAACTAAAATTGTAAAACGAAATAAATTTCGGAAATTTATTAAAAGTTAGGGTTTAGAAATGTTAAGTGAATACTTCAAAAAAAGCTTTAGTGCAGTGCAAAAACAGTTTCTTAGCTACTGTAGTGATTTACAAAAAAATAATATAAATAAAGGAAAAGCAAAATAGTTTAACCTCTTTTTCAAAATCTTTAACCAACAAAACTTTTCGTGCAATAAAATCTTATAACAGAATTTGTAAAGGTTGTTTGGAGGGAAATAAAAAATATACAAATCCAACTCCTTTGTAATAAGCACATTAAGGTATTCATTATTTCCCAAGATGAATGTTTTTTGCAAATGCCACCTGAATCTTCAGTTTTTGCCCAACGTATAACGTGCCTAAAACACATTTCTTTTGCCAAGTATATAACTTGAGATATTATAATAATATTTTGCATTAACCAAGTAATTATATGTTAATACAAAATGTTTCACTCTAAAAAAAATCTTCATAAAAACTTCACTTTAAAAATTCTGCGCAGTTAAAATTATGCATCATTGGGTGTTGCTCATACGAAATGGTGTACCTTTTGAATACAGTACATTTGCTGCATAACTTTATCAGCGTATACCCGTTAAAGGCATATTTTTATTAAGACCTTTTTTGTAAAGCGAAAATTTTGTATTAGAATATAAATTTTTCAAAGTTTCAATTTTATTTGCTTTAGAGATAAAAAACTTAATGCAAAAGATCCAAAAATCTCTTATAAAATATATGTGGGGTACTCACAACCCGTCGTAAAGCATCGAAAAATCGTAAAATTTTAAATTTTTACAATTGTTTAAAAAAATTGTTGTTGGATTTCATACAAAAATGAGTTTACACATTTACAATTCTCAATGCTATGTTTTCGAATCGTTATAACTTATAACTTTATGAGACTTGTGAAAACCCTAATGGAAAATTTAATTGATTTAGACGCCGTTTAAACAGAAAAAAAGATTGTGTTTTTGTAAAATACTTTTTTTTAGGTCAAAAACTGTAACTTCAGAGGGTGTTCGCAAAAAAAAAACTATATTCCCGAATTCAATAATTAGCTACAATGAAGCTACATATGTATTTATATAATAAGTTTATATGTATATATCAGTAAAAGAAATGCATTTAGTTACCAATTACTGTTAAATTGTGCGTTTTATAATTTTGTTAGTGACGCTGCTGTTCAAAAATATTAAATTGTTGCTAAATTACTCAAATCCTTTAAATAGTTTACTGTAACAATCACAGAAGCGTGAAAATAACTAATTTTAATATTTAAATTGATACTAATTGTGATTTGGAATAATATTTATTGCATGCTTATTCTCTGTGAGATCGTGCAATAGCAGGAAAAGCGCAAAATATGGTACTCATGTTTTGCTTTGAAAAATTCAAGAAGTATACGTGGCGATTATAAATTTTTTTGGTGTGCCACTATATTATTATGTTTCAAATTAATTAATTTTCAGCAGTACAAAGTGTATCGGTGTCGACTGGCAAGCGCTTGCATAGCAGAAATACATTACAATTACTAATTTGTCCTTTTAACTTCGAAAAATGTGTTTAAATCCGCACTACAAATGAAAAAAAAAAAATTATTTGAAATTTATTTCTATGCAGCGACACTTTGCGATATAATGGTGTTAAGTGTTCCAATTTACTGGCTTAAGATTAAATTTTAGAATTTTTAAACATTTCAGCTGTGCTAAATCAAGCTTTTTAACCTACAAGCAAGCTTGTATAATACGTATTGTTTTAATATTACAATCAATGAAAAAAATAACCTTTTAAAATTTGTACATATGTAATTATTGTGTATATGTATTTAAATTGCCTGTCTTTAAAACTAAAATTTGTTGTGTAAAAAATGTCGGTCGATAATGTTCTCTATAATACAAATGTGTTCTTCGTTATGTAAATGCAGGCGGAATCTATGGATTTGAAACTACGAATTACAATAATGCGTTTTTAAGGAATTTTTACGAAATTTCGCTTTACTTAGCTAAGTTAAATACAAATTGTGAACTTATTGCTGGACACTATTGTTAACAACAATAATAAAATTTCGATTTTTTCTAAACAATTTAGTCCTAATGGCACTTTAGCTTACAACAGTATATAAAAAAAATTATAGAAGACTTACGTGTATGTATATTTATTTATTTCAATTAGTTTATATGGTTCAAAGACAGCAAAAATCAATTATCAGGCATTACAACTTGCACAATGTAAAGACTAAATTATAAATGCGCGTTGTAACAATATTTGGCCCATTCATACACGTCCTAATGCCCACATATTTATTTTTATTTATTACTTTAATTGCTATTCCTACGTAGTATGTGTTTATGTATATTTAATTGATGTCTCATTCTTTTAGTTTGAAATACAATCTTTATTTTTAATATGTTTAATTTTTAATTCATATTTGCAGTACTTAATGCGTAAAAATGTCTCATTTAGTTTAGTTTTTGCATTTGAGAACCTACAACAACATCGCATAGAACAACTTTTTTCTGCATTTAACGTAGTTTTTAAGACATTAGATAGCTTTGATAAAATCGCTTAAATCACATTGATAGTAATTGATTATAAGTATTTACGTTTTGTATTACGCTCAATTGTTTAACGTAACATATCGGTAAATGTATGTATGTATGTACTATTTTTATGAAAATTAACGCGTTTGCAAGTTACAATAAAAGTACAATTGCAGTTTGTAGAATCAAAATAAATATTTAAAACATAAAAATAATCGCAAAAATTAACTTAAAAACTAATATAGTTACATATCAAACAAAATACATACATATGTATATAAATATAACTAAGTATATTAAAACAATATTAGTGTAAATATACATACAAGTTTTTATATAATTAAAATGAAGTATAATAACAATAAATTTTGGCAATGAAAATATCGCTAATCGTTCGTATATACTATGTGTGTATATATATTTTCTTTTTTCGCAAGTATTTATATACATATTTGCTTATGTATTGAAATGTGACTAATTTTTATTAAATTATAATTTTTTTAGTTACTCAGCTCTCACTTTCACTTAGGTGTAAAGTGCAAAATTATTGGCATTGTTGATTAAAGTAACGAAGCAATATTCTTGAAACAATGGAAAAGAGGAATAAATTATTTTGTTTGCATGTTTTAACTTTCTGCTTCTAAACTATGCTCTTTTACATACGAATTGAGTTGATCAGCTGATGGAGTACAACCACTGTAAGAATCTCAGACCAGACTATAGTCTTTGCTCTTTGCTATTGAAAAAGTTGCGCGTGTTTTATAGTTTCGTTTGTAATGATTATTTGTTATAGAACTACATACATAGTAATTATCTTCGTTTTCATTATTTTTGCGATAATTAGAATTACTCTATTACTACTATTTGTTGATGTGCGTGTGTGTCGATGTGTTTAATAAAAAATATGGAAGTCAGACTTTGCTGATATTTCTCATAATGATTACTATTTAATTGTAGTAGTAGTAGTTGCTGTAGTATTAATAATAGTAGTAGTTGTAACGTTGTTATTTTTTGTTGATGCTATAGTTAGGCTCAGCAAACTCCGGATGTTGCATTTCATGTAAATTGCCGGTGGTGCACTCAAAATTATCGTCTAATTATCTGAAAGAGATAAAATAATATTTATTTAAATGTTGTGTAAATTAAATAATATAAAAATAGAAATTAATTAATATTTACTACAAGTTCATATACATATGTATGTATGTATGCATTAACACAAATATATTAAATATCTGGAGAGTTTTCATAACCATAAAAATCGATTATTTTTTAGTTTAGTATTTTCTTAATGTACAATAAACACAGAAAATTTTGAAATAACTTTCCAGAGTGTTTGGAAATGCAAGGCCAAACTTTAAACGCATTTTTCTCAAAATGGTGTTTTCAAAGTCGGTGACCAACATTACTCGAAAACGGCTAAACCGATTAGTCTCAAATTTTAACACGAACATCTTAAATATATGTATACATTTCGATAACGGCTCCATAATGTGAAGTTGAGGACTTCAAAATAATAATTTGTTTTCATCTTTCCCTCCCCATTTGAGTGTAATCTTTTTCCAGGGAACCACTTTTTTAGTTTGGGAAATAAGAAGTAGTCGTTGTAGACCAATAGCGTAAAACGTAAAAGTTGGCATGCTATCGAAAAACGCTGCAGCCAACGCATGCACAGCTGCGTGAATAACTGATACGGTTACGACCGCATTTAATAAACTTGTATTTAACCGTTGAATATGAAGATTTGTCGAGCCATTACTTAGGAAACCAGCTATTAATTTGAGAACAATAACCTAAGAGCTATTCTAAGAAACTTCACGAGAGTTTTTATGTTTGTGGTGTAACCTCTCGTTCAGGAGAATAACTGAAAGACTCTGATTATGCCCATCACATTATTTTTAGGATTTCGTGCTAACCTATACCAATATTACAATCCGTTATAAAGCAATAGCTTTTTATCATTAATACCAAAATGAAAAAAACAGCTGACTTGATTATTGCCATTAAACGTCAATGCGTTTCAACAAAATGAAAAACAGCTGATTTTATTTTTGCCATCATCATTAATTGCCATTATTTTTACAAGAATATAATGAGTTTCATAACTTTTTCGTCTAGTAAAATATTACTAAATTTCTGTGCCTAACAGCTTTCATTACTAAGAAGCTGCTGTAGTATTGAAGCAAAAAGCTATGCGCTTAGTAAATATATATATGTATGTAAATGCTTATATGCAGGTCGCGGAAATTCCAGCGCTAACTAGTAGTATAGCTCGATAATTTTTACAATAAAGCAACGTGTATTTGCATTGTTATATTTTATTATTGTGTGTCAATAATTTACACAACCGCAGCATATACTATAGTATACTATTTACTAAGTAATCGCTTACAGTGTGCTACAAATTATTGGGTATACAGTTTTTTAAACAGTGGATTTAAAAAACAAACTGCGTTAAAAATTTGATACTAATTAAGGAGCAGGTCTAAATAAGAATTTTTTAATTAGTTTAGTTTTGGTAACTCAAACTCCATATATTATTTAAGAATAAGTTTACATTCTTCGATCGGTCAAATGGGGATGGCATGGAATTTTAAAAAGAGCTGGAAACCATATAGCAGCTACATACTATAGAAGTTCAGTCTAAACAGGTTGTGTCGTAATTTTTATTAAAATAAAAATTATTAAAAGAAAATGTAATTAGAAAATATTTATATCATTATCAAGGGGGGCCCATTCAGCTAATACCAAAAATGGCAAATGGGGTTGGTGATGCGAATATATAGCCTATCCCTCCCAAACGTCAACCTCACCTTCGCGCGGTACCCCCTGTTCACTACGAACGAAACTCTGACGACCGAGTAAAGGCGGTATAACCTTAGCACCTGTAAGGAGGAAATTCCTACGCCATTGCCTGCCTAGAGACGAAACCGGCAGCGCCGGAACTAGGCTCGGATGCAGAAGGCTAATCACCTACTCATCTTAAACCCTCTGATTACCGAAACCGAAATAAACAAAGTTAAGATTAAGAACGATAAATTGATGACGAACTTTGCGCTAATTTTAATCTTGTTATAGGAGGAACACTATTCAATCATAAACGCGTCCACAAAATACTTGGACATCTCCAGATCGAATGACTGAAAATCAGATTGATCACTTAGCAATAAGTCGTAAATGGCGCGGTTCCCTTACGGACACGCGGAATAAACGTGGAGCTGATATTGCAAGTGACCATCATCTCCTAATTACGTCAGTCAGACTCAAAGTTGCGGCAGTTAGCGACTCGAAAAAGAAGATACAGAAAAATTTGACGTAGAGAAACTGAAAGATGCATCCACCTGCGCAAGGTTTATCGAATCGCTAAATGCATCTGGCGAAACAGAATACACTATAACTAGCGACTGGAGGGGTATAAAACAAACTTTCCTAAAAGCAGCGGAATATTGTATTGGATTCAAAGAATATAAACGAAAATCCTGGATCTCAGACTACACATGGAGGTTAATAAACGAACGTAGAGAAATAAAAAATCAGTTAAATTCCGCTAAGACGAGATCCGCCAAGGCGGCACTACAGCACACCTACAGCAAAACCGACAAGCTGATAAAGAAAAGCGCGAGAACGGATAAACGAATCTGGAGTGACAATTTAGCTGGAAAAGCGCGGAAACGTACCGCACTCGTGACCTGTATCAAACGATACGGCAACTGACAAACGCAACATTCAAAACCGCCAAACCGCTAAAAGATGAAGATGGCAAACTGACAACGGCCAAAGATAAGCAGACTACCATCTGGGAGCGTTATTATGAAAAATTGCTCTCACCAACTTCGTCGGAGGCTATTCAGTCATGCGGTTGCCAACGTCACATACCACGACGTAACATTCACACCTCGTACCCGAATGAGACGGAGATAATGACTGCTATCAGAGAATTAAAGAACAACAAAACTCCTGGGCCGGATAACATCAACCCAGAACTCCTAAAAGCTGATCCTCAGACGACTGCGCGGATACTGTTTCCTCTACTCAAAGATATTTGGGCCTCAGAAAAGATACCAGACGAGTTGAAAGAAGATGTTATTACTCTTCTTCCGAAGAAGGGAAATTTATCGGAATGTAAAAATTGGAGAGGAATAACACTACTAAGTATGGTGAATAAAATAATAGCGCACATAATTCACAAAAGGTTATCTGATTCGCTGATGCATGGGCTACGTAAAGAACAAGCTGGTTTCAGACCCCATTGCTCATGTGTCGATCACATCAACACCTTACGAGTGATTGTAGAGCAGTCGGTAGAGTGGCGAACTCCTCTCTACCTTTGCTTTATCGATTTTGAGAAAGCGTTTGACACTCTCAAACATGATGCGATTTGGAAAGCCCTAGTATGCAAAGGAGTTCCGGAAAAATTAATTAACCTAATAAAACAGCTGTACTCAGGAGCTAGTTGTCGAGTAAGGTGTGGAAATATTTTAAGTAGCGGCATCCAAGTCAGGATTGGTGTTAGGCAGGGGTGCGTGCTATCTCCCCTTTTATTCAATTTGGTATTGGATTTGGTGATGCGTCAAGCATGTGCGACTAATAGAGGAATATCTTGGGGTTTAAGCGGTAGCCTTGAAGATTTGGACTATGCGGATATCTGTCTGTTGTCCCATAAATATTCGCACATCTCCTTGAAACTTGAAGCTGTTAGTGATCTCGCCGCACAAACTGGACTTAAAATTAATATAGCGAAGACAAAATTCATGCGCATCAACACAACCGAAACGCCAAACCTACAGATCGCTGGAACATGTCTCGAAGAAGTCGACGAGTTCTGCTATTTAGGTAGCATCATATCTAAAAACGGTGGATCAGCAGCCGATATACGAAACCGTATATCCAAAGGTCGCGCTGCCTTCGGAATGTTGGATAAAGTCTGGAGATCAACACATATATCCATACGTTCGAAGCTAAAAATATTCGATTCACGCGTGAAATCCGTTGTATTATATGACTGCGAGACGTGGAATATTGCAGCGAGTGTTTTACAATCGCTGCAATCCTTTTTTAATCGATGTCTTCGAAAAATTTTTCGGATATTCTGGCCTAACGTTATTAGCAATGCTAACCTCTGGACCGTAACCAAACAGCAACCGATCCATATCAAAATTCGACCTCGTAAGTAGAAATGGATCGCCACACTCTGCGAAAACCTCACGACGACATTAGCAGAACAGCGGTAGATTGGAATTCGCAAGGAAGCCGAAGACGCACGAGACCAGCCAACACCTGGAGACGGGAAGTCGAAGCAGAAGCACATAGAAGTGGGTATTCTTGGAGAGAAATTAAATATATAGCTGTAAATAAAATTAATTATAATTTGTTTATTGAGGCCCTATGTTCCACCTAGGAACTACGGGATATATACATATGTATGTATATCATTTTTATCAAATGTTTTCATTTACAATATTTCTAGTTTTTTAAGTAAAATACTATTTTTTGCTTCTATAGCAATTTTTTTATAGACAATTTCTTGCTAATTTTTCGATTAGAGTTTAACCTTTTAATTATAAGTTCATCAATAATATATGCAACTTGATTTTGAATGTTTGCCCAGTAGCTGTCAGTTTGTATAATTTTTTTCTTACAAATGCAAAGAAATTTGATTCTGATTTGATCGCACCATTGGCCTAGATAATAAACCACGCTAAATGTTGTGAAGATATCTCGTCAAGTGAAAAGGTTTTCCATAGAAGCACTTGATTCCTATCGCTATACAGACGGATAGACCAACGGCTCGTCATGCTGATCATTTATACATATATATACATACATACTTTACATGGTCTCCTAGATATCAATATGCAGAAGTCAAGCCCAGTCCAGTTTTACGCCTTGAACGCGTGCCAATGAATTTGTAGCAAAGCATATACCAGCAAAGTAGTGCAGAGAGCTCCAAAACAGCATATAGGAACATATTAACTAACATCGCTGGCTGTATAAATTTGTATATTTCCAAACAAATGATAAAACTCCCATAAAAGCGCTTCACATCATATATGGTAGGAATGTACAATACAAAAACAAAACGATTATTTTCACCAATTGCCGTTGAAGTTTTTTCCACTTTTATATGTACATATGTACCTATATATACTTATATACATACTATGTATTTGCAATGCCCTCAACTTGAGTCGGCTCATAGCTGATAAATATAATTATAACGCTGATAATTGACGCTGGTGACGCCGGTGCCGTTGTTATATGGGATATTACTACACATAGTTATACACATACAAATATACATAAAATGTTTATATGTTTGTACACAATGAACACATGAATTGGAGTGCTTTGCTTTAAATTTATATAACAAAAGGTTCGCAGTTTTCCAGCGCTTATTATTATTATTTTTTGTTATTATTGTTTTACAATTGAGTGGTTTATATTTTCGTGTTATACGTAATGATCACCAGGATGATATGATTTCTTAGTGTCGTTTCGGCCATTTTTAATATGTCATGATCTGTGATTTTTTTTCATTGTATTCAGTAATGTTTGCAATTTCATCATGGAAAGGTATACCATATGCAAGAACAACATTTACAAATTATACAATTTTATTATCAATATAATCGTTCTTCAATTGCAACTTTTTGTGCGCTTTTGTTATTTTATGATAGTCATAATCGTTCACCTGTGCTCGCTATTCGTCAAATGTTGAAAATTTTAAGCAGACATACACACTCTTTACATAATGTTCAAGTGCCAATAAGACAAAGAATTGCTCAAAGTAATGAAAAAAAAACTTTGTCGATTTCAAAACTTCTCAAGAATTGGGACAGTCCCAAACCACAACCTGACGGATTTTGAGAAAGGATTTGAGCTTGCATCCGTATTAAATTGTTCTCACTCAAGAACTAAAGCCATTGGGCCACCGTAAACGTTGTGAATTTGCTGATTTTGCCTTGCAACAATTTGAAAACGATAACGATTTGTTTAAGATAATCACCTTCTTCGATGAGGCTCACATTCATCTGAGTGGTCCGGTAAATAAACAAAACTGTCGATGCTGGTGCGAAGAAAATCCATAAATTATTTATGAATAACCATTACATTCACCTAAATTGACAGTTTGATGTGGTTTTTAATCTGGTGGAATAATCGGTCCATACGTTTTTCGAAATGAAGCTTATGACACCGTTACTGTCAATGAAGAGTGATATATGTAGATGATAACCAACTTTTTATGGCAGCATTTGGAAGAAGTTGATCTTTACAACATCTGCTTCCAACAAGACGGGGCTACCTGCCACACAGCACGTTTTAGAAATTGTGAAATTGAATGACCTCCAAGAAGTTGTGATTTAACACCATTAGTTTACTTATTATGGGGTTATTTGAAGTCATTGGTCTTTAGAAATAAACCAGACTCATGCTTTGGAAGTCAACATTGAACGGAACGTGCTATTCATGACATATTACTTGATTTAATGGAAAAAGTACTCGAAAATTGGGTTCATCGGGTTCGTTTGTGGAATGTATGTATGTATGTTACGATATACGGATTCGACTTGAAGCGCTGTGGAGATTTCATATTTTAAATTTGATCCAATCTTTGTAAGTACTAGAGTCTTCTTCTTCTTTATTGGCGTAGACACCGCTAACGCGATTATAGCCGAGTTAACAACAGCGCGCCAGTCGTTTCTTCTTTTCGCTACGTGGCGCCAAGCGAAGCCAGGTCCTTCTCCACTTGGTCCTTCCAACAGAGTGGAGGTCTTCCCTTCCTCTGCTTCCCCCGGCGGGTACTGCGTCGAATACTTTCAGAGCTGGAGTATTTTCGTCCATTCGGACAACATGACGTCGTATAGCTCATCGTTCTATCGAATGCGATATTCGCCGTGGCCAACGCGCAAAGGACCATAAATCTTTCGCAGAACTTTTCTCTCGAAAACTCGACTCGGCACCATATCGCAGGACGGGAATTATGAGTGACTTATAGAGTTTGGTTTTTGTTCGTCGCGAGTGGACTTTACTTTTCAATTGCCTACTCAGTCCGAAGTAGCACCTGTTGGCAAGAGCAATCCTGTTTTGGATTTCCAGGCTGACATTGTTGGTGGTGTTAATACTGGTTCCTAAATAGACGAAATTATCTACAACTTCAAAGTTATGACTGTCAACAGTGACGTGGGAGCCAAGTCGCGAGTGCGACGACTGTTTGTTTGATGACAGGTGATATTTCGTCTTGCCCTCGTTCACTGCCAGACCCATTATCTGTGCTTCCTTGTCCAGTCTGGAGAAAGCAGAACTAACGGCGTGGGTGTTGAGGCCGATGATATCAATATCATAGAGTAGAGGTCACAAATAGGACAGTCAGCTACCATAGTTGATCAATTACTACAGCGAAAATCGTATATCAGCCAAAAACAACAACTAAAATTTAAGTCTTACACGCGCTAATATAGTTATTGGCTATTTCGCAATTTTCGACTTAAAAAATTGATGAAATCAGTTCATACGTTTTCCTGACTTCCATATGGCCACTACAATCTTCTTTCCGATGTTCTGGTTAAGTATACCTGTTGAAAAATTTTGCTTGATGACGAATATGGAATTCATGGGCGATATTTTTTATTATAAATGTTTGGAGGCTATTGCAAGTATTTCTACACCTTTGGTTTTTACATATAGCGCGGGTAAATAATATTTGACTGCATTTGATCTTACCCCTGCTTTAACTGCTTTTTAAATATTTTATTATTTGGTCTTAAAATGTTTTACTGATGATGACAAAAGCTTTGCTTATCTACCTATTTCCTATATGAATATTTATGCAAATATTTTTTTCCCTTCTAGGCAACTTTTGATAAACTTACTGTACACATTCATTTTATGTTTCAATTGTATAAAATCCAATATCAATAATAACATGACAAAGTGGATTTATTCTTTTTCAAACATATCTACTATTAGTACAAATAATGGCAGCGGAAATATTAAAAACTTGAATAATGATCTAGACCAGGCCTGTCCAACATACGGCCCCCGGGCCACCATCCAGCCCGCATAGGTCCTTCATCCGGCCCGCCATCTCTTACCGTCTTTGGGCATCCCAGTTGTATAGGCCTGAAACACGTGATGGATAAAGTAGTGCAGACAGTTAATTTTATACGCGCAAGAGGGCTTAACCACAGACAGTTCCAGGCTTTTCTGGCTGATGTCGGTTCAGATCACGAAGACATTGTATACTTCAGTCGCGTTCGCTGGCTCAGCAGAGCAGCCACACTAAAACGATTCGATTCTATTCCCTGCTGGACGACTTAAAGATTTTTCTTGGCAACAAAGACCAAGAAATTACTTTCCTTACTGATGAGGAGTGGTTGGCTGATCTGGCTTTCCTGGTTGATATAACTAAATATCTTTCTGACCTTAACTTAAAACTACAAGGGAAAGACCAACTATGCACACAGTTATACGAACACGTTCTAGCTTTCACAAAAAAGCTTTTATTGTTGGAAAAGCAGCTGGAACAAAAGCAGTTGATTCATTGGGAGACCTTATCTACAAACAAGTAAGGAAGGGCTAAGTTCGGGTGTCACCGAACATTTTATACTCTCGCATGATAAAGTGATAATCATTATCCGTCATTTACATATTTTTCAAATACCGTATTTGTGTAAAGTTTTATTCCGCTATCATCATTGGTTCCTAATGTATACAGAGAAGGCATCAGATGGAATTCAAAATAGCGTTATATTGGAAGAAGGCGTGGTTGTGAACCGATTTCACCCATATTTCGTACATGTCATCAGGGTGTTAAGAAAATATTATATACCGAATTTCGTTGAAATCGGTAGAGTAGTTCCTGAGATATGGTTTTTGGTCCATAAGTGGGCGAGGCCACGCCCACTTTCAATTTTTAAAAAAGGCCTGGATGCAGCTTCCTTCTGCCATTTCTTCCGTAAAATTTAGTGTTTCTGACGTTTTTTGTTAGTCGGTTAACGCACTTTTAGTGATTTTCAACATAACCTATGTATGGGAAGGTGGGCGTGGTTATTATCCGATTTCTTCCATTTTTGAACTGTATATGGAAATGCCTGAAGGAAACAACTCTTTAGAGTTTGGTTGACATAGCTATAGTAGTTTCCGAGATATGTACAAAAAACTTAGTAAGGGGCGGGGCCACGCCAACTTTTCCAAAAAAATTACGTCTAGATATGCCCCTCCCTAATGCGATCCTTTGTGCCAAATTTCATTTTAATATCTTTATTTATGGCTTAGTTATGACACTTTATAGGTTTTCGGTTTCCGCCATTTTGTGGGCGTGGCAGTGGGCCGATTTTGCCCATCTTCGAACTTAACCTTCTTATGGAGTCAAGAAATACGTGTACCAAGTTTCATCATGATAACTCAATTTTTACTCAAGTTACAGCTTGCACGGACGGACGGACGGACAGACGGACGGACGGACAGACAGACATCCGGATTTCAACTCTACTCGTCACCCTGATCACTTTGGTATATATAACCCTATATCTGACTCTTTTAGTTTTAGGACTTACAAACAACCGTTATGTGAACAAAACTATAATACTCTCCTTAGCAACTTTGTTGCGAGAGTATAAAAAGCAAGATACCCTGGATTTTGACAAGTACGTGCTGATGTTACAAAGATTAAGGAACGAGTTTGACGACAGATTTGCAGACTTCAAATCACAAACTCCCTGCATGAAAGTATTTCAAAATCCATTTGATGTTGAAATTGAAGGCGCTGCGCAGAGTTTACAGCTGGAGTTAATAGAATTGCAAAGCAGCTCTCATCTAAAAACAGCATATAATAATTGTCTTCCAAACTTAATTGAATTTTACAAAAAGTATATTACACCCAGTCAATACCCAAACCTTACTAAGCTGGCTATTCAACATATTTCTTTATTTGGTAGTACATATGTTTGCGAGCAGCTGTTTTCTCGGATGAAATTTAACAAATCAAAAACCAGATCATCTTTATTAGATAGTCATCTTAAAGGCATTTTGCGCATAGCCACTTCTAAAACTCCAGCTCACATAGATGCGCTGTGCAAACAGAAAAAATTTCAGACATCTCATTAATTAGATTTTAAGAATAAGAATATCTTTATATGCTAAGGCCATAGTTACATTAATAATAATATATTAAGATTTATGTGATGTTGCTTATTCTAAATAAACAAATATACCAAAACTGAGGGTCATTTTATTTTTTTTTTTTGGCCCGCTACGGTTATGAAAATGCTAAACCTGGCCCTTCACAAAATTATGTTGGACGGGCCTGATCTAGACCATTGGCCACAAGAAAGATATCACCCAATCTACTAAAAACTCTTCCGACAAATTCAACGGTCCCATTTGTACAGAAATCTTTACTAGTACATATATTAGTATGAAAAGCTACATTTTCAGTTCAGTTTAGTCAAGCAGTTAATAAAATATTATCGAAATTAGTATAACTTGATTTGCACTTTATGTCTTTTTTATATACCAACTGAAAAAGAACCTAATACGAGGGCTGCTATATATATTCTGGCCTAGGGCAACACTAAGTGTTGCCAGGTGCAATCTGACATTTCCATTGGAAAGTTTGACATTTTTTAGCTTAACATCACTCAGAACGTTTTGTCATTTAATCGTGAATTGTTTTATTTACAGGGAATTAAAAAATTCATCTCGGCCAAAAAATGGAATTAACTCGTGAACATTTTCGTGCGATCATTTTTCACAACTTTCGACGTGGATTATCACGACAAGAGTGCATCGATGAACTAAAATCTTTGTATGGCTATGAAGCACCATCCTATAGCAATGTGAAAAACTGGTACAACGAATTCAATCGTGAACTGATAATGCAAGACCGTCATGTAACATACCTTCAGATAGAGGCATGCCTATGCATTTCTCCCACCAGCATACATTCGATATTGCATGAACACCTGGCCGTAAAAAAGGTTTGTTCTCGTTGGATCCCGCACAATTTGACAATTGCTCAAAAAAAGGCTCGTGTGGATTGGTGTAAAGAAATGCTGAAAAAATACGATCGCGGTGCTTCAAAAGACGTTTATAAGATCGTCACAGACGAATCATGAATCTATGCGTATGAGCCCGAAACAAAACAGGAATCAACAAAAAAAAATAAAATAAAAAAAATAAATAAATAAAAAAAAAAAAAAAAAAAAAACATTTTCGTTGATAAATATGCCTATTTACATTATTAGGCCAGAAATATATATAGCAACCTACGTACCTAGTCATTTTTGGCATTTAAATGTAAGTACTTTCAAACCAAAAAGTAATTTTCAGTCGCAAAATCAAGGGCTGCAAATTTCTGTTTTTTGTACTACTACTTATGAGCAAAACATAGTAAGACTTTATTCATAATTTTAAAATTCTTAATTTATTCTTTAAAATCTATCTCTTCCCCTCAATGTAATCCACCTTGGCAACAACTAGACTTGTGCCAACGTTTTTTCCAATCCTCGAAACAGTTGTTTTAGCGATTCATGGTTAATGTTTTCAATTGCCTCAAAATGGTTTTCCCGGAGCGGTCGTATGAGTTTGCTGAATAGCCAGAAGTCAACCGGAGTTAAGGGGTTATGAGTAGTCAGAATTTTCAAAAAATTATTTTTTTTTTTTCATTTTCGTTAAATGTAATATCTTAAAAGTATTCTCTGAAAATTTCACGTTGATCCGATAATTAGTTTTTGAGTTATTCGACAAATAACAAAGAGGGCTCTGGTACTTCAAAGTGTGAAACTTCGAACGCGTTTTTCTCAAAACTATGTTTTTTGAACTGGTGACAACTGTAACTCGAAAACCGCTCAGTAGATTTTAATGATTTATACAGCTTTTAGAATACATAATAAACTCGGGCCTGATTTTTTTTTTATTAATTTCGACTGTTGATTTTTTTCCCAAAAATTTAGACAAAAATTTCCTAAGGCCGCCATTTTGTTAATTTTTGAAAAAAAAAATCCTTCGATCCGGCCCGAGTTTATCTATTTATAAAACTATTTTTTTTTTGTTCGATTGATTTTAGATGAATTTCCAAGGACTTATGGTTGTCAGCGCAAGTACCTTTTTTTGGAACTGGGTCAACACAAACAACTGTAACTTTGGAAATAAATTTTTTTTTGAAATTTTCGTGACTTCAAGTCAACACATTCTATAATAATGCCATATTACTATTACTTTTGTAAAATAACACGATTTAATAGCAAAAAAAAAATCTGAAAATTCTCATTTCTTCGTGCCTATGACTACCCCTAACCCCTTAAATCAGGCAATAGTAGGTCGCGGAACGATATCAATTGAAAGTTAGCGAAAAACTCACGAAGAATCAATGCAGTCTGCGACGGTGCATTATTGTGGTGCAAAAACCAAAATTAATCGACCCGTAATTCCGGCCTTCTTCTACGAACAACTTCACGCAAACGACACATAACACTCAAAAAGTATTTCTTGTTGACAGTTTGGCCTGTCAGAAGGAATTCGGAGTGCACCCAACGATAATCGAAGAAAACTGTTTTTGACCTGCTTTGAAGTTGCATGTACTGTTTTGGCTCACCTTTGCACGATATTAAGCCGATTGATCGTCTGTGTCAAGGGTCGTAAACATAGATCCAAGACTCATTGCCTCATTGTTAACATGACGCTGCTTTTTCGAAAAAACTTAGTGATTTCGGAACCAATCGTGCTTTCACTTTTCTTAAGCCCAAATGATCTTCCAAAATGGCTTTCACTGATCCTTCCGATATTCCAACGATTCCAGTAAAATCTCTGACTGTTAATAGTCGATTATCAAGCACCAACTATTTTACTTCATTGACGTGTTGATCATCAGTTGATGGTGATGGCCGTCCTGGACGTGGTTCGTCGTCAACACGTTTTCGACACTCTTTGAATAGTTTGTACAAATCAAAAAAACTTAGTCGCGATATACATTATTTACTATAGAAAGACAAGCGTATACTAAACAGTATTTTAAATTAAAAAGTCTTACTATTTTTTGCCTACAGTCGTATATATGTACATATGTATATTTTGCTACAACGAAGAGGTAACTCCCAAGACAGAAAGTTATTTTTAATAATTGATAAAAGCTATAATACCCTTCACAAACATAAAAGATTATCTCGATATTGATCGGTCAACTTGAATGGCAGCTGACAATTTATTTGAAAATTTCAACGATGTTCTGCATAATAATCTATTCCCAATTAGTAAGGATATTTTGTCAGAGTTTCCCAAATAAGAACTCGATTTTGATAGTTAAATTTTGTATGGCAGCTATAGGCTATGATGGACTGATAACGGCGGTTCCGACAAATGAGCAGCTCGTCTGGCTAATCATTACTGTATAGAAACAGGATATAGGATATCCAACGTTTCCTTATGTGTGTTACAAACCGTAGTCAAGGTGGCAAACTAAATTCGATTTACATCTTGAGAATATAAAAACACTTATTCGAGTTAAGTATTTTGTAGAATAGTCCACAGATTATGTACGATATGCATTTTGTGTAAATATTTTGTAAAAACTACATAAAATAATAAGGTTTAAGAAATAAAATATATGTATAATCTTGATGAGTACTTTTCAAAATTTATATTGGTTGCAACAGCATGTCACGTTGAAGATCATTTCATCGACTTCGTTTGAGTCGGATTAAAATTGAATTGAATTTTACACTATGCTACCTAAAATTCTTTTGCGCCGAGTTCACAATCGTAGTCGGCTTAAGTGTTTAGGTAGAATGGAGAAAGCAATACAATCCATTTACACTGTCTGCAATTAAAGCGTAAATTACCCTGTGGCATTGCTTATCTATTTTACTACCGCTGTGTACCATTTGTCTACCATTTAAATATATGTATTATATTTGAATATATGTTGATGTGTGTATGTATGCATAAGTAATCCGTATATTCGTTACATTTTAGCTGTCAGACACCGTGTAACACATTCTTTGACCAAGCGTACTAAAGTACCGAGGATGTGGTACCTGTATGAATGAAATAATGTACGAGTATGTATGTATATGGTTAATCCTCCATACAAATTGTTGTACTGTGTGTCTACATGCTGAAAACAATTAATTCTGTTTGTTGAATATAAATACGGCGAATTTTTTGAGGCATTCTCACAGGTGACCTTTTTAAACACATTACATGTGTGTAACATGTGATATTTTATTTTGCTTAGTATATTACATTATTACTTTACTTACACATGTAGACAATACAGACGCACAACTACAGCCAAAATGTTAGGAACGACTTTTCATCACTCTCATTAGATAAATAAAAATATTTAAAATTTTTTCAGTGCAATAAATACTTATGCAATTCATGTTGTATTACGTATGTACTTATCATAAAACAGAAGTAAGTACATACATATGTACATATATGTATATATTTATTACACCGGTGCTTGTACAAAATTTATTTTTCAAAAGTCAATATATGTATGTATAAACAAATTTATTTCTTTTAGGTAATAACATATGATGTTGAATGTTTCCGTTATATAACGTTCCATCGATTAAATTCCGAAAGCACATACATAAGACACATACACATGTACTTATGTATACACACATAGAACTAACAACAAACTATCTAATTTCAAAACTCTTATCTATTGCAGTCTGCATTTCATTGTTATTGTGTTACCAACACTAACCAAACATACCTAGATCAAAGTGCGGTTAGTACTCGCCATAGTTGTACATATGTACATATGTATGTATATACACATATACATATTTTATAAGTGTTATTTTTATTTTAAGTCTTAAATTGAAATTAATAGCGACTTATCAGTGTCCTTATCAATTTTATTGCAGATATTGACGACTGATTAGAGTGTGCGAGAAATGCAAGAAAGAGCCACTATGGTGAATGATTTAATATACAAACGATTTTCTACTAAAAATACATAAGAATAAGTGCAAACACATGAAAAGTCACATGTTTAAGGAATTGTAAGGAATTTGTAGATATTTTCTACACTTTTGGTTCTTTGGTAAATAAAAAAAAAAAATAATCGAAAAAGAGAGCACATAGCGTACTAAATATTGAGCATGAGCAGCAAATATAAAGCTGAATAAATATTTGAAGTCAAAAATGCAGCTGAAACTCAACTGAACGCAATCCAAACAAAAGAAGCACATACAAAAACTTACGCTACGAGGTAGGGTCAATTCTAAAATGTGTGTTTTAGTTTTATTTTCACATTTTAGTAGAATTTAAAGTTTTTCTATCTTAAATCGGAGGTGTATTTTAAAGTTCACCAATTCAATTTCATCTGACAAACCACTGAGGGGGCATGCTCAGGAAAAGAAATCTGACAGGAAAATATTTAGTATAATGGCTCAAAATTCTTAAACCTCTACTATATCTCCTGAATATGCAAATCGGCAATATATATGCATAGCATTAAGATAATTTATTTTTTCTTGACTGTTTCGATTGATCATAGTTTGTTAAAAACGGATATATTGAAAAAGTTGGAAGTAAAAACCAACAAGAGATCTCTGTACAGAATTCTTTGACCTAACAAAAACATTTTTTTAACGAAAATATGGTTTTATTTTTGCGCTTTCCATCAAATATTTTAGCAACGAGGCACTTTTTAAGTTTGAAATAAATGAAATAATAGGAAACAGTCGCTGGCCACCAAAAGTGCGCATAGCGCAAGCAATTCCTTCAATTTATCGGCCGTATTACAAACAAATAGGAGGAAGCTGAATGAGTCAACCATAGAGAGAAATGCATCCTCACAAAATATGATTAAGTTAATATTTTGGAGTTTTTACTGAGGCTATTTTATTTTACCTGTGATACAAGTTTTCTGATTTATTTTTGTGTCGGAAAATCAACACTGTATATTTAATATTTTTAACTTAAATTAGTAATTAAAAATCTTGATTTTTAAAAAATCACTTCTATTACATGAAATATGTGAAGTTTATAATTTTTTGAGTTTGAGTGATGAATAATTTTGGTTGTAGGTTTATATGGCAAATAAATACGTGCTTTAATATTGTCTCTTTTGTATTTTGTTGATTAATATTTCCGAAAAATTAAAGCTATCAAACGCAAAAACCGCAACCGAAAGCGAAGTCAATATTTATACACTTTTAACTCACAATTCCTCTGAAGCTTTGTGAGGAATTTCTTTGTTTCCCCAAATGCTCATAATGTGTGTGATTACATATGCATGCATGTACATACATATGTATGCACATAGCAGTATATACATACATACATATATAGGAAGTGCACATACATATGTGTTTACATAAATTCGCATTACTGTAATAAAATTTCATACATAAATACATACATACATACATATATAGTATGTAGTCACAAAAAAATAATAGTTTTGGTTTAGATTTTTGGACAATTTCTTAAAGCTTTAAAATTAAAGCTGAAAAATGTTTTCCACGAAAAACTGAAATCTGCTAACGGTGATTAAATATGAATCAATAAAAATATCAAATTACCAAAGGATAACAAGAAGCCAAAGACCGAGCTTCTGAAGAACGGCTATGAAAGCTTATATTAAGGATTTATTTGCATTACATAACAAGTTACATACCTTACAGAAACCTAAATAGGTACACAGGTACATAACTCTTCCGCAGACGAACAAGTTTTTTAAATATAGCAACGGACTTAACCTCGGGCAAGCATTCACACACATTTATGTATATATGTACATATGTATATATTTACATATGTGAACATGTATCCACGCATGACCGAGTGTATACTTAAGCATGAATGTTTAAATTCGACTTTTACTCTTGCACTACTTCAAATGAAATGTGAAGAAATGAAATGAAACGGAACAAAACAATATACGCGAAAGCTACATATGTACATACATATGTATGTACATATCTGTGAATGCATGTATGTATGTACATATACGAAATGCTAATCAACGTTGAGGCTAAATAATTCACACCCAAAAAACAACAACAATAACAACATAACATTAACGACGATACAGCAGCTATAATAAAAGCAGTTTTACTTTACGGCGAAGATGGCAGCCAACAAAGCAGCTAAAGCAACATTAGCAATCCGACTAATGCACTGAAGCAACCAGAAGTAATAGTAATAGTAACAACAACAGCACAAAGCCGTGGCAATGGCAAGCAGTGACAGCAACCAAGAAAGAACAACAACAGCACACATTACAAAAGCAATAAATAAAAAAATAAAACAAAAATACAAAATGCGTTGTCGGCGTCAACAGCAACAACAACATTTGATAGAGCAGACTACCGATCAACCCACCAATGATTAGTCCGAGACACCAACAGACCAACAACTGGAACGGCAGCAAAGGCCAAAGGAAAATCAGAAGAAGAAAAAATTATGGAAACAAAAACAATAACATAGACAAAGCGGCAATAACAAAATTAAATGCAAATAAGTGAAAAAGAAAAATATTAGCAGCAACAACGAAATCGACAGCGCCACGGTGTGGCGATTTAAAAATCGAAAATAACCAACCCATGGATATTAACAAGTTTACGGCGTTGCATTACCGACTGACTGACTGACTCTGAGTGACGGGCAGCGGCACAAAAGTGCACAGGCTATTACAAACATACACACTATTTGTTGCTTGCATGCTTGTGTATAGCGTGTCTGTAAAAGCGTGCAAGATTAATACAATATTTTATGCATACATACATACATATAAATATGTACTGTATATATATGTAAATATGTACACATGTAAGTGGATGTTAACACTCATGCAGAGATTAACGCTTGCGCTGAGTTGGAAATGCACATTCATTCACTTTGCGTCGCGATTATGGCAATAATATTTAATAGTGTATGAGAAAAATAGTTGTACTTAAATAGCAGACAACAATAACAACAAAGAAAACATTTTTAAAAATAGCTTCCAGAAATTCGTAAATAGGCATACACTCACAAAACGCAGCTTAAAAGCGAGCCATTAAGATTACAACATACGCATATGTGCAAACACATTTACACAATTACCCGTTAAGTAAGCAGCCGAAATGCAATAAAAAATCAAGTCAAGGTCAACAAACTGTGGTCGCTTGCTTAACATATTTTGTCAATACTTTCCTACATAAGTTAGGTTAAAAAGAACATGTAGTACATATGCACACTTAAGTATACTTATGCTTTCACAATGTCACATATAAAAAAATCTTAAATAATTTTCAAGTTTTTTTATATTCAAGAAGAGAAAGAGTATACATATGTACATATATTGAAACACTTTGGAAGATTCTTTATATCGTCGGAGACCAAGTATATAGAAGAAGTAAGAATATCTATTATAATGAACAGTATGGCGAGTCGGTTTAGCCAAGTTCGTCTTTTAATCCGTCTGTCTGTATATATACATTTGCTCGTTAACCACTCCCTCAGTTTTTGAAATGTCGATCTGAAATTTTGCACACTCGCTTTTCTTCCCAAGCATATATTCATACACATTTGTACTATACATACATATGTATGTATGTCGGACAATTATAGCATGTACTACTTGATCAAATTGAAAGATGAATTTTTAATTTATTCTTCGCGTGTTTTTCGAATCGGTAAATTTTTTTTCTGTAAGTAGGTAGTACTGTTAGTGACATCTATGCTAAATTTCAAGTCAAAATATTCATTAGAATTTCAAATAGGCGTCGTTTTGTGAGGCTCTAAAAGTGAACTCCTTGATTTTTACTATGTCTGAATTTATTGAACAAAGAAGTGCTATAATGCACCATCTCATACCGCATTCGCCGGAATTACTTTCGTGTAACTTCTGGCTATTCAGTAAAATCACATGACCACTCCGAAGACACCGTTTTGACTCAATTGAGGGTATAAAACTGAATCGAAGAAAGCTTTGATGGCCATTACGACCGAGTGCTATGATGACTGGAAAATTCGTTGGCATAAGTGTATTGCAGCGGGAGGGGATTACTTTGAAGGAAATGAAATGAACAAAATTCACCTTTCAATTTGATCATAGTAATATGTAAGTATGTACGTACATACATATATATGTAGCTGTCATAAAACTGGATCGTTTAAAATAAAGTCCATGTATTGAAAACTTTTTTATTTGACAAGATATCTTCACAAAATTCGCCATAGATTATTGTCCAAGGCAACGCAATAATCTCCGAAGAAGGATCAGATGGGGCAACTATAGCATATACATATGTATGTAGCTGCCTTACAAACTGACAGATTACTGTGAGAAAAAGATCTTTTAATGAACTTTTATGTTATAAGATATACACCTGTGAAGAGTTTTTTAGCTTCGGTGCAGCCGGAATCAAAGTTTTTCCTTGTTTTTTATGAATACATAAAAATATATGTGTATGCAGAAACAATCCACAAACAATCTTTGCACAAATGCTTTATAATACATAACATGTAAGGTATGACTCATGACTCATCGGTTTTTAATGCACGAAAACTTAATTGCCATGTTGGCCGGGGAAATGGGGTTGAAATGACACATAACATTGTTTGAAATTTGATAGTCACAACATGTAACCACCCCATTTAAATTAATATATATCATTAAAGGAAGCAAAGCTAAGTGAGCAATGCGTTTGAAGCTTATTATTATTATTTTTTTTTCATGGTAATAATTTAACTTTTTTTTATTTATGCAAAAATAATTCGAAAGTTTACTTGATTCCTGCGACAAATTAGCTTTCCGTTATTTTCGACGTTTGTAATAATATTTAGTATGTTGTTGTTGTAGCAGTAATGTATACCCTGTTTGAGTGGCTAGGCGCAAGTTAATTGTCATCGAAACACTCTAACCGGAGGTACAGGAAACGGACTTTTTCGACGGGTTAGGACCATAGGGAAAAGTATGTTAGATGAGTGGGATTCATTAGGTTTATTTGGTATGTCGAGGTCGATTCTAGAGAGTTGGGAGTTTAACCTGCTACAATATCCAGAACGAAGTTGGAGAAAAATCACTCTAGATTCACAAGGTAACACAAGCTCCTCGTTGCTGTTGTTATTGTAGCAGCAGAAAACATTCCTCAAGTAATTTCGAAGAATAGTGCCGAGGTGACAATCCTTGGCCGGATAAAAATCGATGTCCGTTCCGGTTACTTAGATCCGACTGTCGTGAAAACGACAAACTCTTCTTCTGTAAATTCTTTATAAGAATTTATTCTTTTTAATAGAACTTCAGCCATTGAATCACACAATGGCAAATTTCAACAAACCACAAAGATGCAGTACCTTTCAATTGGCAATAGAACTTAAAAAGTCCTGGGGCTTGCACTCAATATTTAAGATCGAAACAGTGACAGAAAATATTTCTGAAATAATTCCAAATATTGGTTGAGATGGCAGAACTTGTTCCGACATAAGCCCGTGTACGTTTCGGTTATACGAATCCGACTGATATGGGAACGGTGAAAGTTCATCTTTGGTTTGCTGGATATCGAGAATAGTTCTACAACAGATTTCATTAGTTCTCCAAGCAAGCATTCCACCAAATTCACGATTAGCAATGTTGAGAAAACTCTCTGTGAAATGTTGAGCGAATCCAATCAAAATTCATTCACCAATAACTGAGAAAGGTAAGAGTATAGCAAGAATAAATTTAATGTGATGCAGATACATTATTCTAGCTGAATTTAACATAATAATATGAAAATATTTGCCTGTCCTGAAATTTCAAAAAAAAAAATTTAAAATAAATCACTTGTTTAAGTTAATTATGAAAATACTCGTAAATATTTTCAAAATATCTCAATAGTTTAACGAATTGGGTTAATCAAATGGAAACAAACATAAAATCCATATACTTACATATGCATGTACTCATTAATACTTGTATATTTTGCTAATGTATAATCTGCGCGGACACAAATATATATGTATGTACATACATATGTATGTACGTATGTATGTATAGTACATCCATAAGTTGAACGTGATTCATGAATTTTTCCACTTAAACAGAGCTAAATTGAAATATTTTTGGTCAATTAGCGGATTTATTTTTAATAATACTGCTTTTCAAGTGTATATGTATGTTGTTATCATAATACAGTTTTTTGTACAAATTTGTTCACAATAGAAAAAGCGAGAAATGAACTGTTTTCTATAAAACAGTTTAGATAAACAAATAAGTTTATAAATTGTATTTAGTGTGCAAATACGTTCATGCATATTGCATGCACCCATACATACATACATACATATGTATATGGATGTATATTTGTCATTTGGAAGTTTGTTTGTTGGCTTGCTTTCCACTGAAATTTTGCAAATTAAATCCGGCTAAAAACTAAAATCAGCGAACACGTCTGAAATAGCAGCAACACTTGGTAGATGATGAGTAAAAGTGCCTCCGCAATGAGTGAATTAAAAACAACAACAACATTGACATAAATCATTGTAAATTTCACACACGTTTTAGTGGAAGCGATTGTGTACAAATTTGATTTGTATGGATGTGAGTAAAAGTGCAAACAACGCTTGTATGTAAATTATGTTCACAACATACAAACATGCACGCATACATATTTACATACATATATGTACATATAGAGATAGGTAAACGAACGTCCACGTGAATGCATTTTTCGTATTCACTCAAGTGTAGTTTCCCATCATGGAGATAAGGTGCCACTTAGATAGATAGACTCCTATGTATATAAGTATGTACTTACATTCGTATATAAAATTAAAGCAATCACCTTCGGTTTTATTGTTAATTATCCGTAAACAGCTGGCACACAACTGAGGCCAAGGAAATGAGCGCTTAGAATAATTAATATGAAAGAAATATATGTACGTAATTACAGCGAACAAATTCTTAAAGCATACTTAAATAAACGTTTTAATAACAAACTAAAAAAATAGGCAAAAAATCACAAATCACGTACGAATAGCAGCAAAAATTGAAATAACCAACAAGTATAAGTAAGTAAATAAACAAAAGAGAATCAAAAAGCAACAGACAGAACGTGAATGCCGGCCGCCATGGCCACCACAAGCGCCACGCCGCAAACACTCACACCACTTTGGGGAAGTATAAATGTCTGGCGAAAACGAAATTACACAAAACTTATTTGATTAAAAAAAGAGAAACGTAGAAGTCAGAGATGTCGACGAGTCACTCACTGGATGCCACGATTATTAGTGTTTAAGCATTTGCAGCTGATATTTTGTAGCATATACTATTTGCTGGCCCACTGCAGCTACACTTTCATAATTCACACAAACTTAACCTCATCTACCAGGAAAAGATGGCCGCAATGCATGGCGGATGTTTACATGTACCAAAAAAAGAGGTGATAGATATGCTTTAAAAAAAGAAATAATATTCGTATATTTTTTCATTTATATTGAAACAAAAAAGTACCCGGAAATTGTAAATAAACGCAAAATATTTAATTATTCATCAATATTTGTTTTGTCGCCTTCAAAGTAATCCTCACCAGTTGTAATACACTTATGCCAACGATTTTTCCAGTCCTCGAAACACTTTTCATAAGCACTTTTTGGGATGATGTCTTCGATCAACTGAAAATGGGATCTACGGAGCGGCAATTTCAGTTTGAGGAACAAGAAAAAAGTACACGGAGCCAAATCTGGTGGATACGGTGGTTGATCGATGGTACTCATTGAGTTTTGGTTTTGAATTCGGTCGCAATCATACTATTTTTGAAAAAAAAAAAAAAAAAACAAGAGCAAGAACCAAAAATATCCACCAAAAACGTTCAAACGGACTCGCGAGAGCTCTCCTGGTATGTCTCTATCACTTTCCTAACGATTTTCAAGCACCATATTCTTCACTTTTTTAATATTTTCATCATTTGAAGAGGTCGAAGGTTGCCCAGAACGAGGTATGTCTTCAACGATCTCCCAACTGTCTTTGAAGGCTTTGTACCACTCGTAGGCTTTTTTTGAATCAACGTAAGCCCTTTTCAAAACAAAAAAAAAATAGCAACGAACTACTGAAGTGTACCGACTTAAGCAGCTGCTGTAAACAAACTGGTTGACAGATTGCGCTAATATTTGGCATAGTAATTAAGGACAGTCTTACCAACATAGCAAAATACTTTGTTTTGAAATATCATTTGCCCTGAGAATTTAATTACAATTTCCGGGTGCTTTTTTGTCACAATGTATATACTTCTCTCATAGTGGCGGTCAGAATTACACAACGCTCGCTTTAGATTCTAGGCAACTGGCGTAAGTTTAACCGCATTTACCGAGTTTAAAATGAGTTAGTTTGGGAAAGTACAAGACCGAAGAATGTGAATGTACCGAAAAACAAGAAAAAATTTTAGATTTGACTGCACCTTCACACGTTGAAGTTTTGTTACAAGAACTTGGTATTGATATTACCTTAGCAGGGCAGCTATATACATACATATATGTATGCTACATTGATCAGATATCGGCGGTTTCGAAATTTCATTTTCACACTCGTCCTTTACTCCACAAAAAACTGCTCATTTATCGAAACCGCCGATATCTGACCATATCGCATATATACAGACAGACGGGCTTATACATGTACACACATATGTATGTATATGATATTATGTGTAGAACGGCCAAAGCCTGTGAACTAGATAAATGTTTTTTTGCAAGATCTAAATGCTTTGACATACAAAGGGTTTACGAATACTTTAAAACCTAGAAATTAGATTTTGATTATTAACATTTTAGTTGAAACATATTAAAAATAAGTGACAAACATTAAATATTTTTTCAAATAAGAAATTAGCTAATATAATAGTTAACGAATATACTTATGAGAAAAATCGAGCTCATAAAAATTCAAAAAAGAAACATATAATAAAACTGCGAACGTATTGTGGTTGCTGTTATTTGTGATATAACGATTTAACAGATAACAAAAAGTCTTTTACAGTTTTGCGTTGAACAAGAGTAAACTTATGTACATATACTATAATACACTTTTAAATATACATACACACATATATAACTTATCTAATCTGATATAACTTTACCTTTGCAGTATTTCTTTTATATTCAAGAACAAATTCGATTTACCTAATGTTTTGCTATGTAGAAGTGTCTTTAAGTTTGCGCTTAAAAAATCAATAGGGCCTTAAAACATTAACACCGCATTTGCTTAATATTCAGATTAAATAGTTGAAAGTACATAATTAATTATACTTCCGTAAATAGTTTAAAAAAATTGCAAACCCGCGTTGTTAGAAATTTATTTACAATTCTAGAATATATAGTTCGCAAAATTCTAAATTGAGACTTCTTAGAATAAATTATATGAATATAATTTCGAATGAACGAACTTGGCTACAATTTTACAACTAATGCCGTTTTACACGTACAGCCAACGCTATCATGACTCGTTAAACAAATGTACATGTTAATACCCATAATACCAACTCACACACCAGCCATTGCTTTCCGATCGTGATTGTCAAAAAGCGTAATCAACAACGAATGCCAATGAGCTTCGCTTACCAAATACGCAAGGGGAAACACTTTCGTTTATCGCTGCGCATTTTGATAAAAAGTAAATAAAAAAAAAAACAAAAAAAAATTATATAAAATAATATGTACATATCTACATACATATGTATGTATGTATAAGCTCTTTTATAGTGTCTGCGTTTTGAATTTATTATGACCTAGAAATGTTTAGATTGATAAGATGGATCCATTATATTTGGTGAAATCAGTTATTTATTTACATACATACATACATACAAAAATGTGTATCGTTACCAGCAATAAATTGGTGAAAATTATAATTGCCATTGGTCTAGTCCTTATTATGAACTGAGTTTAAAATATTCTGAGTTAAATAACTCAGTCAATCACTTTGTAGCCAATAATATTTAAGTCTCAAGAACGTTTACGTTTTTAATGATTTTAAATTTCCTACCGGAAACATTAGGCTTCACCAAAATCGTATTGACTTCACTTTGCATGTGTTTGTGTTATATCAAAAGACATTTGACTTTGCACAGTACGTGGATCGCCGCGCCAATAGCAAAAGAAAATTGTGACGCATATACTTATCCAAGAAACTTTATGCAAATGAAACAATCAATACAGTTTTAACAATAACATGAGGCAACATCAAGTTTATTGTAAATTCATTTGGCTAAAATTTATAATGTGATCAATGTGTTTACTAATAAAAGCTACTCACTTTAAATATCCAACAATGGTTTTCACTTCGATGTATATTCATTAGACACTACCCAAATTTTCTTACCTGGGAGTATTCGCACTTCTTGTTAATATCTATTGATATCACATTGATATCTATTGATATCACAATTGATTTTAATCAGTAGGGAATGATAGTTTGTAAAAAATATTACAAACAAGAAAAAAACGTTAACTTTGGCTCCTCCGAATCTATATTACCCTTCACATGTGTTTTTTTATAACAAAAAAGTTTATAAAAAATTACTTGTCTTAATTTTTTTTTGGAAAAGGGTGTTGTAAAAATCGTGGCAAACTTAATTTACTCTGTTTAGTGACAAAAAAAAATCTTAAACACTTTTTGTACACAGTAACGTAACTTTTTTACATTTTCTTGTCCCCATATGTTGATAGTATTTTATTACTAGTCGCATTTGAATACTTTAAATTAGACATTACCACGAAAAAAAAAAACAATATATAAAGTTTGTTTCAACAAAAAGCTTACAAACCTACCTTTCGACTGCAATACTGTTCGACCAGCGATGTTCTCGCACACTTCATTTAATGCACCAAAATCCATAAAATTTCTGTTGCGCTATTCATGTTTTCTAGAGCATTTTTCTGTCAACAGCTATACACTTCGCCTATCCCTCTATATTCCATTCAGCATTCGCCTTCACCCTTCTGTCACACTTATTGACTTAGTATTAAGACTTTGTGGCAGATCTTAAAAGTGTTTTCGTACTCAATATTCCTCATATCCAATCGAAGGCCTTTCTTATACATACTTATAGCTATGTAGTATATAAATAGGCAACTAAAATACACAACGTTCTTGCACAGCTCATGAATACAACTGCACTAATGCAATATTTCAATTGCACGTCAATCTATCCCACATGATCAGTTCTTTTATATAGACAATGGTTGTTTTAATCTTCCCACCCCTTCACATGCGACTTTACACCATACGTCGCAGCACTTTCTTGGCTGCTTTTATGTTCGGCACCAATGCTTTAACTTCACTGCAATCGTCAAGGAACGGATGCCGTAGCAATTCATCAGCTGTTGCACGTTTGTCGACCTCCACTTGCAAGCAACAATCAAGAAAGTCTTGTAAACTGGGACTCAGTTTATCCCAGCTCTTAATGTCAGGTCTGCCATTAGCCGCAATAAGATAGAGCGCACGAAGCGGTGTCTCATAAAGATATGGTGGTTGACCTTCAATCATTTCTATTGCCATAATACCAATTGACCAGATATCTACTTTCTTTCCATACTTCTTACGTGTAACGACTTCGGGAGCCATCCAATATGGTGTGCCGACCATAGTTTGACGTTTTTCATCACCTTCAATATTTGCGCAGAAACCGAAATCAGTCACCTTTACCGAACCATCCATACCTAATAACACGTTATCCGACTTAATATCACGATGAATGATACCTTTGGAATGTAGAAAACTTATTGCATAAAGAACTTCACGGCAAACACACGCGATCTGTCTTTCCTTCATAACAGTCTCCGTGACAACGTCAGTTAGTGGACCACCATCCATATATTCCATTATTACCCATAACTGATCTTCTGGTTCAAGTAGATATGCATCCAGGAAATTTACTAAATTTTTATGATTGAAGTCCTTCAATACACGTATCTCAGTAAGAATGAGATCTTTTGAGGACTGATTTTTAAGATCAATGGTCTTAACTGCAACTTGCGCCTCGGTTTGCAAATCGCCTGCAATGAATACAATGCCAGAAGCTCCCTTACCCACCTCTTGCGTAGTGTGATAGCGTTCGCGAGGGTCGTCCATATTGCAAATAGCTCGAAGTTCTTCATAAACTTCAGCGTCTGTCTTCTGTGCACGTTTATCTTTTGATCTACGCAAAATAGACTCCTCAGCTGGTTCAGTATCAGCATCTGTTGGAGCCACAGGATTGAGGATAATCGTATTTGTGTTGATCTTGTTCAAAGGTTCTTCTGCATTGATAGTAGTAAGATCAGAGACTCCGCGCGAAAGCTGTTGAGTTACCGCTCTGGGCTTTGGTTTCAAAACTGGTTTAGGGGGTAAGGTTTGCAATTTTTTGGCAGGCAATGGAGGACGGTCGTCACCAGTAAATGATGAAATTGGTTTCAATGTTTCGCGTTGCGCTAATAAATTTGACTCAAGTTCTTTGATCACTTGATTCAATCCAGTCATACGGATGGCTTGTTGATTGTCATTGAAACTACTACTATTGCTATTTCCACTGGACGATGCACCACTTTCACCAGTAGAGCTTCCTCCTCCATATAACTCATCATCATCGGATTTATCTGGATCATGTGATTTGTGTTTATTTTTGTAATTCACATAGTTATCAATTTCTTTTGATTCCTCGTGAATTGCCTCCTCAGTAATGAATGGCTTAAACACATCATTGTCCTTTTTCTTAATGGAATAGTTATAATATTTAACGGCATGGTAGGCAGCATCAGGGTTTTTATCCTGTTCATCGCGGGTAATTTGTGCGTTCATAAGTCTTGTCCAGGACGCAGGCAAACCTTCAAGATGCCCTGTCTCTTCATTTCTTGACACATGATAATGCCGTTGGAAATTGGTTGGATTACCAATTTCTGAGATAGGTTCCTTCTTGCGACCAAACCAACCTTTCAGACTTGTGAAACTAGTCATTTTGACAATATATTTGTATGATTAAAATAGAATATTTTGAATTTTATTCTTTCTTTTAATAATTTTAATTAAAAAATTGTTACTTTACACGCAATTTGTTAGTAGCATACACCTAAATTTGTTGATGTTTGTTGCTACCCTTAATTTTCTTCTCTGTTAGCTCTAGTGCTGTGCTGTTGCTTACTAAAATGCGTGACTCACACGTAGCTTTTCAATAATATGCATGGTGGCGATCAGTCTTTAAGACTCGAAAATATATAGAATGCATTATATCGACTACTCCACGACTATGTTTTATTTTCGTACTTTTGACTCCAAATTTTTAGTTTATTTCACATGTAATTCTCTTTGTGTATGTTATATTCCACTTTCATCATATATGCACATTTCTTTCGTTCTTAAAATATTTCTGCAGTTTAATTAATCACCAATTACGTTTCAATTATACACAAACTCGTTTCTTCATTCACATGAATTTCACATGCACTAGTTACATGTTTTCTTATCTACTAATTTCTCAGATGCATTCAATTCACTTCTCTTCTCGTTTTGTACAATCACACTGCATTTTTTTCAAAAAAACTTTTATTTCTGACTCCACATTCCGTCCTTGCTTATATTTTTAATTTATCTGACTTTTCTTCACTTATGCACTTAGTACTTTTGTCTCCACTGCTGGCGTATTCGTGTTTTACACAAAGGAGTGGCACTTCACCTTCTTTACTTCTATTCTTTCACTCACGTCTTGGTAATATATTTATTACATCTTTATTCCTTTATTTTATTTCATTGCTCGTTTATTAATTTTTTGTTTTGTTTTATTTCATTTCAGCAGAACATAAAATATAGAAAATTGGTTGTTTTTGGAGATATGTTGTGATTTATTTCACTTGAATTTTACACTTTTCTCGATTGAATGTCGACGAACGACTGACACCGCCAGCGATATAATTTGTTGTTGTTCGTTGATTACAGGGATGCATGTAATCAATTTCAAACTTTATCTAAAATGTTTATCGTCCCTCACGTTTAGTTCATCTAATGTTCACAGAATCTTATATAATGTAAGTTTTAGCTAAAATTAGTTTTTAATTAAAAAAAATTATTAAAATAAAAGAATTATAAAAACTGGGTTTCTGAAACTAGCAACCCTGATATTATTTGTTAAACATGCGTCTCACTTTAACAAAGGCGATCAGATACCATTTAGGTGATGCAGAGTTCCTTCTCGCTCAAATGCGAAACTTGTCGATAATGAAGTTTTCCAAAGGTGCATAAAATGAAAATCAGCGCAAAAAATTTGGTGGAATGGAAAGTATTAATATAATATATATATTTGTTTTGTTTTTGATTCAAATACGAATAACGGAACTCTACAAAAGAAAAATTGATGTATATCCAAACTAATTTTAATTGTATCTATTTCGTTTAGTAATACAATAATAAAAGTTAATTAATAATTGCAATGTCCACAAATGACAAATAATATTTAGCTGGTTAAGCAGCTCTTATTTCCACCGGCGATGTAGAAAGAACAAAAGGAAGCGGATATTCTCTTCTCGGTTTCCATTCTTCAACTATGCTAAATATTATATTTATCGTTAATATACCAATGATTTTAATTTTGAGCGAATTAAGTAACGTACATATATACTATATACAACTAATAAACAAGGAATTTCCTGCAAGATTAATATTAGTATAGCTTATTAACGGTTAAAACAACAAAGTAATGACATAATTAATATTCGAAAGTATTGTGTATTTGGAAATCTTTGGCGTCTTTGGATGCTCGATTATGTAGAAATATTGTTTTCATCCTATGATCTTATGTGTACTCCATTCGTATAGGTACATATCTATGTATGTATGTATATACATTTGTATATGCCGAAAATAAATTAATTTAAATAAATCGATAAAAAATATGGATATGTGTACAATTGTTAATATATTCACATTAGTATTTGTATATGGATAACTATCAACATCTGGAAGATATTTTACTTTCGCACATAATTAAGTATCTTCCTATCTTCGGGACCGTAGTCATACACATATGTAAAACAGACATATACATAGATATGTGTCCATATGTATATTGATATTTATACAAGAGCATATGTTACCCTGCCTAGAAACTTTTTATACGCATGGGAATATTTATACAGCCTCTGAACGAGATGATTAATTCAACAGAAGTATGTAGGCATTTAAAATCTGGATATCATTTGGCATAAGACTCAGTTATTTCTTTCAGTTTAATTGAAGCAGTCGAACTGTACGGAACCAAGTGCAATAATCTTCTTAAACAACCAAATTGAACAGTTAGGTTTAAATATTATTATATATGTATATTTTAGTAATAATA